>NC_140184.1:36359063-36444063 GCF_963971535.1 Notolepis coatsorum
TTAACCCCATGGCAGCCAAAGTGTTAACGGTAGGCTATATTTTGCAAAGATATTGAATGAATGAATGAATGAAAACTTTATTAACAGATTGCAGAATGGGTACAGTGCAGTACAGCTCAATACATACAATTGTTAAGGGGATGCAGACCAGAGAAAGACTTTCGTCTTGTTTACACCAGGGTCCCCCATTTCCAATTCATCGTAACATATATGACATACATGACATACAGATAGACAGTACTGCTACATCTATACATTTATGACATACCAGATTTGCAATTACAGTACTGTATTGTGATACAAAAAGAAGTCCAGAAAGAAAAGAGTATATACATTAGGCGTAGAAACTGTACATTGGATTGGGTAGGTGGGGGGTGGGACCTGTACATTGGAGGTGGTTGGGGGGGGGGGGGGGGGGGGGGTAGGAGTGGGGGGGGGGGGGGGGGTTGGGGTAGGAGTGGGGGGGGGGGGGTTGGGTAGGAGGGGTGGGTGGGGGACACTGTATAACTGTACAAACAACACTGTACATTGGATTATGGGACTGTACATTGGACTGTACATTGGAGGTGGTTGGGGTGGGTGGGGGGGGGGGGGTGGGGTAGGAGGGGTGGGTGGGGGACACTGTACAACTGTACAAACAACACTGTACATTGGATTATTGACAAGACCATACTTGGTAATTTACTGTACATTGGCGGGGGTTGTGTTCGGACATTTACAGGGGCCAGTTTCGAGTTGCAGTCTCCCTTAGGTGTTTTTTGAGAGTGTTTTTGAAAGTGGGTAGTGATTCACATTCCTTTACAGCTTTGGGTAGGGCGTTCCACATTGATGTGGCATAATTGCGAAACGTGTTTAGTCCCTTGTTTGAGCCGAATCTGGGTTTAACATGATTTGTGGAGCTCCCTCTGGTGTTGTGATCGTGGTATTCACTGACCTTTGGGAAGTATTTAGTCATGTACATGGGTACCTTGGTCGTGTAGTGTATCTTGTAGACCAGGCCCATTGCAAGTTGCTGTACTCTGTCGTCTACTCTAAGCCATCCTAGGTAGTCAAAGTGGGCAGGGGTGAGGTGGGTTCTAGGAGTAAGGTCAAGCAGTAGTCTGACCAGTTTGTTTTTGAGATGTTTGTAATTTGTTTTTAGCGCCTTTGAGGTGCTTTGGTACCATGAGGTGCAAGCATAGTCGTAGTACCCTTGAATGAGTGCTCCTGCTAGAGTCTTCAGGGTATTCTTGTTTACCAGTGAGGAGATCCGGTACAAGAAACGAGTTCGTTGGTTGACTTTTTTATTACATTGGATGCCATTTTGTCACAGGAAAGATTTGCCTCTAGGATGGAACCCAGGTAGGTAATATCTTCTTTCCTTGTGACAATATTGTCACCCACTGTAACTGAGAAGCCGTCGGTCTTGCTGAGTTTGTTATTTGAACCGAAGAGAATGGACTCTGTTTTGCCCCATGTGTAATGATAGTTTGGTATTAACCGCCATGTTTCAGCAAACAGCTTAGAACGGACCTAGTAATGATATTTGATAAACAGCCTACCTGTAAGAAGTTAATTGTATAATAAGGAATGTGACAGATTAGCTAGAGAATGAATCTGCAATATTTGTGTGCATGCTATTGTGTTAGCATGTGATAGCCAGAGTTAGCAAGACACATGAAACAATTTTCTGGCGAGGGACAATTTCTAATTGATTGTATCTACCTCCTAAATAATATTAGATTACAATATTACTGACATTGTAAGGACACAAATATGATTTGATTGGAATCTAGATTACCTTTGGCAGACTAACGTTAGTCCACTTTCGGTGTACTGCCTGCTGTGCTGCTTGCTATATATGGTGCTGAGTGCTGACACACTGGATGATTCTTCGTTGGTGTTTAACGGCAGCTTGCATCCGTCCATAGTGTTACACTACTGCCACCTTCTGGAGGCTATTGAATTACTGCATCGACAGTACTACTGCCACCTTCTGGAGCTATTGAATTACTGCATCGACAGTTTTTAGTCCTTTTGTTTTTAGAAAGGCAACCAGGCCCACTTCCACACTCAGCGTGTCATGTTCTATATATATCTATGATTTACACCTTCTCCTTTTTAGCCATGCCCTCTTCATTCTCTCAGTCATGTAATTTCTTTCTATGATATATTTTCTACAGTCATTAATCACATCTTCTGTCTCTAGTGTCTGACAAATGCTCACAAAGTCCAGTTGCATGCTTCCCTATAATGTGGAGAGTGATTTAGGTTCTTCTTCTTCTTCTTCTTCTTCTTCTTCTTCTTCTTCTTCTTCTTATTGGGTTTTTTTTTGGCAGCTGGCCACCATTCGTTTGGGGCATTACCACCATAGATAATAATAACTTTATTTGTATAGATGATTACCACCATCTTCTGGAATCCGAGTGATTTAGGTTACTATCACCTGTGCGTAATATTCTATTTCTGGCGGTAGGCCAGGTAGCCTGAATACTTTTACCAACGGATTTCCAGTTCCGCGTTCGCGTTCTGCGCTCTGATTGGCCAATGACGTTTCTGGTCGCGCCAATCGTGTGACGGCAAGTTCTGCCACCGGTTAAGCTTAGGCACTCTTTCGAAGTTGGTTAAGGTTAGAGTTTGTCTTAGAGCATGGCCATAGAACACCAGCCCTGATTCCAAACTCTAACCTTAACCAACTTCGAAAGAGTCGCCTAAGCTTAACCAGTGATAAACTAGGCGTTATATTGATGAGAGACATGACCATACTATGGTAGGTCATGACCAGGCAGGTTACACTAGAGAATATTTTAGTACCTTTACAGAGGACATGTACTGTATATAGCTATTTTGTGTTGGAACTTGTTGCCGTATAATATAAAAAAAAAGCTAAAAAAATGTTGGCCATTTATTTATTGATGAAAACGCATAATATGGTTTTTACCTATACATTCGGATCAGCAGTTCAGCACCTGCACTGTTGGTGGGTGAGCCTAGTAAAGGATGTCGCATTGCGTTCATCTTCATTGAATGGACCAATGCAATAGTCTACCCCCCCCCTCTCTCTATATATATCTCACACGCACACACACACACACACTTCAGAAACAAACATAGTATCAATGAGAGCATCAATAAATACATCTGAGTGATGTCTAGTAAAAAAATATATATATATATATATATATAAAATAAATTGGGCCCCCCCCAGTGCTGGGCCCTTGGAATCATCCTAAGCCCCCCCCCCCCAGCTACGCCCCTGTGTGGAGGTATGTACCTTGTTCTGTTACTGTGTCTGATCTAACTGTGTTTTGTTATAGTTTGCTAGTGGTTTATGTTTATTATTATTATTATTATTATTATTATTATTATTATTATTATTATTATTATTATTATTATTATTATTATTATTATTATTATTATTATTATTATTATTATTATTATATATTTTCTTTTGTTGGGAGAGTTTGTGGGTGATAAGTGGTGGTGGTAGAGGGGGGTTATCCTGTGTTTTGTTTAGTTTTTTAAGTTTAGCTGTGAATTGATTTCACTGTTTTATGTTGTTTAGTTTTGTTGTTTTTATTATGTGTGTTAGAGGGGGGTTAGCTGCTGCCACCATTGTGGTAGCTAATGGGGATCCAAATAAACAAACATGCATACTTCTCCATCTCTGCTCTTGTCTTGTGGACTCTTTTTCCATCTGCTGATCTCTGGACACTTGGGAGTGGAACAGAGACTCTACCAGGCCTGTCGATTCATCCAGTTTATTAGGTTTGCTGGCTGTTGTGGCCCCATGCTGGTTAGCTGAAGTAACTGGTTACCCACCATCTGGCTCCTCCTGGTGCTCTGCCTTCTTTGCACTTCTGGTCACAGTGTTCTCCTCAATGTGCTGCCAGGCCTTTTCTTCTGACACCACTTGTTAGAATGCCTGAGCAAATTGTCTCAAAATCACCCCTCAAATATAACCCAAGTGCATCAAAATGGACTGAACAGAGTCTCGGTATCATGCTTTAGATTTTCACCCCAAACAAGGAGAACATTTTGTTTTTAGTAACCGACTGTCATAATGACAACATTCTAAAGCTGCATTGGGAGCCAGTGTCAGGAGCCAACTGTATATGTATGAAATATCCTCATATTTTTGTTACCAAGAATTTTGTCAAGGAAAAAAACCAAGAAACATTTATGTCTTATTATGCCTCCATCTTTCTTTCCTGTGAAAGCTGTTTGAATGTCATTTCTGCAGAGAATCTGAACCTCCAGCTGAAGGACCACCTTTCTACCAGACACGGTAAAATTGCATTCATGAAAGGTTGCAGCCTGAGAAAAACTAAAAACAGTTCCCCTTTCCCACTATGCCCAACCATCTGTAAACAGTGACATTTAAATATCAGGTCTAATTTGAGAATGCAATCATGGTTGAAAAGAGTAGAGGACTAATTACACTACAATGTGGAACTCCATGTCCATAATGTCTCCTGGATGATAACCAAACCTCCCTACCCTCACCTCCCATTCCTAGCACGGTGTTGGACAACATTCCACTGACATACACTGTTTCGCAGGCTGTGTGACGTACAGGTGAATGAATGAAAACTTTATTTAACAGATTGCAGAATGGGTACAAAACAGTACGGCTCAATACACACAATTGTTAAGGGGATGCAGACCAGAGAAAGACGTTTGTCTTGTTTACATCAGGGTCCCCCATTTTCAATTCATAGTGACATTTATGATTTATGACATACACAACATACATGACATGACATTTATGGCATAGGGACATACATGACATACAGGTGTAATTAATGCAGCACTGTATGGAGCTGCAACTCGTCCATCCCTTCTACTAAAATGGTCCATTCTGTGTGTGCGTGTGTGTTTACTTGCGCTTGTGTGTGGGGCGCGTTATATTTTTTCCTAGCCGCATTTCTCGGAGACGCTCTCTGATTGGCCGACGCCTGTTTCTACACTGGTTAAGCTTAGGCACTCTTTCGAAGTTGGTCAAGGTTAGAGTTTGTCTTAGAGCAGGGTGATAGAACGTCAGCCCTGATTCCAAACTCTAACCTTAACCAACTTCGAAAGAGTCGCCGACTCGCCTAAGCTTAACCAGTGATAAACTAGGCGTTAGGTAGTTTGCTGCTGTTAGACCCGGAAATGGGCAAAGACACAGCTCGTCACGCGATTGGGCAAACATGTCAGTGGCCAATCAGAGAGCGTCAGTCAGTGGCCAATCAGAGAGCGTCTCCGAGAAATGCGGCTAGAAAAAAAATAACGCGTGTGGGCACATGTAGGGGTGGCCAGAGTTGATGCGGAAGGATCGGCGGAGCCATGCCGTATGTTCATGGGGGGCGGCTGTTGTGGGACAAGGAAGCCAGAACAAGTGCGGTTTGTTCATGTGGGAGGATGGATTCTGAGAGGTGCGCCGAGTGGCGGCGTCTGCGTCCGTCGGAACTGTGCAGCGAGGACATGTGTGGGAGTAGTAGTCGGTGGGGGGTGTCGGAAAGAGTGGCTGTGAGGAATCGGGAAGGGCGAGGACCTTGCGATTGGTAGCCCCGGCCTGTGAGCGGCTGTCCAGGGTATTGGGAGGATCGTGATGGAAGTAAATGGTGTGAGAAGGGCGAGGAAGATAGCGGTAGGGATAAGAATGATCATGACGAAGGGAAGGGGACGGGTGGGGCCAGTATGGAGTGTAGTGGGGAAGAGAGTGGGGGAGAAGAGTGGAAAGAGGTGGGGAAGAAGTGTAGGGAAAGGGAGGGGAAGGGGAGTAAGAGGAAGAAAGAGAGGGGAGATAGCTTGAGTGGGTCAGAGGATGAGGGCAGAGGACAGGGTTTTGTAGGGTTGAATGTAGTGGTGCGATTTGAGGGGGAAGACGGAGTTAGGGGTATAGAGCCGAGACAGCTGTCAAAGCTCATTAAAGCGCAGTTAGGTGAGGTAAGGTACGGAAAGGTGTTGGGAGATGGGAACTTGTTTATAGGGTGTGTAAGTGTAGTGCAGGTAGAGAGGGCAAGGGAAATGAAGAGTATTGGCAACGTGGTTGTCCGTGAAGTAGCGATAGTAGGGGAGAAAAGGGATGGTGGTTGCAAGGGGGTGATTGGTGGAATGCCAATTAAGGTTAGTATGGATCAGCTGTTAGGGGATTTGAGGAGTGATGTATGTCAAGCCGCGTCAATGTTGTGTATGCATCTGGTAGGCACACTGTGCCTTTAAGACAGCACGGTGGTCTTACGACAGTGCTGTGAAGTACCGTCAAGTGTTGTGGTAACGTCAGTTGGGTTGGTGTGCTGTTGTGCACAGTGCACTGGTTGAGCTAGCCCCTTTCGTGACTGCGATGTGCAAGCCAGGGGCTTTTTGAGCATGAAATAAAATGTCTAACCTTACGTCGTAGTCCGGTGCTTTTTTGGAAACATTATAGTCATAACAGATACACCTAGCTGGCTGCTTTGAGCACACGGGGCTAACGTTAGCTAGCAAGCAGCTATAGCTAAACGCTAACTAGAAGCTAACCACTGTATACAGTTCCAGTAGACCTAACATTACACCTCTGTGATTTAAATGTGTCCTTAGTAACTTATACTCGAGGGTTGTACTAGGGTTGGATGCAGTTCCCCGTTGGTCAGTCTGTCTGTTTTCTGCTGTGTTTAACGTTATCTGTTTGCGAGTGCTCCTGATGGCTAGCCTAGTACCGCAGGACTTTTATTATTATATGTCCGCGGGTTGGCCATACTGCGCAAACGTTTATTAAACATTATATGTCCGCGGGTGGTCTTGTGCAGTGCTCTCGTGGCACTGTCAACTAAAGCGAACACTCAGAAGACGCGCACCGTTTGCCAGTGCAGTGATTGCAGAATGTTTTATTTTTTTGTATACTCGCCAGCAGGGGAGGAAACCAACTTTTTGCTTACCAGCCAACTGGCGAGTATCTGATTTTTTTTACCAGCCAACGTAAAAAATACCTGCATTTGGCGGGTAAAAGTGGCCTAATTTCCTCCCCTGTGCAGGAGGATCAGGGAAAGCAGGATAGGGAACAGGGTTTTAGGAAAGGGCAGCTGACAGTAGAGGAAGTTCAGGAGGAGAAAGAGAGGGTGTTTAGGGGAGAAGTTGGATATGGTGGCCTTTGTGGCAGGAGTAGTGAATACAACAGCGACGGTTAGCAGTAGGACAGAGAGGACTAGGTTGATAGTTCTAGCAGCAGTGGGACACTTGGGGATGAAGGGGTTGACAGTGGAGGATGTTATGAGGGAGTTACTGAGGGTGGCTGATCAAGTAGCGTTAGAGAAGGGGGGTGTGAGTGAGCGAGTAGGTCAGAGTCAGGCTACGGGGGGCGAAGCATGTGTCGCAGAGGGGGTATCAGTCAGGAGGAAGCAGTGTTAAGCTGCACGCCATTGGACGGTGTGGGGGATGAAGGATTCCAGTAGATGGCGGTAGAGTAGAAGGAGAAGAGAATTTGTGCGAAGCTTCGTAGCCGCATTTCTGCAGACCCCTCTCTGATTGGTTGAACTCCATTTCTGCAGACCCCTCTCTGATTGGTTGAGCGTGCGCTTGCGCACGACCCGCGACAAGCTCCTTCAGAAACTCCGGAGGAAACGCCGTTAAGCTCCAGAGACAGGCTGAAAACCCACAGTTCTTGCCCGACGGATGGAGCGAATCCCGGATCCGAGGTTTCTGATGACTACCCCCAAAACATGGAGGTCGCGAACGCAATTTATACGCATGGAAGTATTGATTACGCCATAACGAATCATTAAAAAAATATACCGTTAACTGGAATATGTTGTGTGTGCCTTTCTGAATATGATTTGGGAGGGTTATAATAGAAGAAAGACAGTGTAAACAATATAACGTTATGTGAATAAACCGCGAAATAATAACTAATTCCTTGGTCAATAGAAGTCTCTGTGATACTTTCTGAATATGATTTGGGAGGGTTATAATAGAAGAAAGACAATGTAAACAATGTAGGATGGCTTAGAGTAGACGACAGAGTACAGCAACTTGCAATGGGCCTGGTCTACAAGATACACTACACGACCAAGGTACCCATGTACATGACTAAATACTTCCCAAAGGTCAGTGAATACCACGATCACAACACCAGAGGGAGCTCCACAAATCATGTTAAACCCAGATTCGGCTCAAACAAGGGACTAAACACGTTTCGCAATTATGCCACATCAATGTGGAACGCCCTACCCAAAGCTGTAAAGGAATGTGAATCACTACCCACTTTCAAAAACACTCTCAAAAAACACCTAAGGGAGACTGCAACTCGAAACTGGCCCCTGTAAATGTCGACACAACCCCCGCCAACACCCCCCCCCCCCCACTCCTACCCCCCCCCCCCCCCCCCCCCCCCAACCACCTCCAATGTACAGTCCCACCCCCACCTACCCAATCCAATGTACAGTTTCTACGCCTAATGTATACACTCTTTTCTTTCTGGACTCTTTTTGTATCACAAATACAGTACTGTAATTGCAAATCTGGTATGTCATAAATGTATAGATGTAGCAGTACTGTCTATCTGTATGTCATGTATGTCATATATGTTACGATGAATTGGAAATGGGGGACCCTGGTGGAAACAAGACGAAAGTCTTTCTCTGGTCTGCATCCCCTTAACAATTGTATGTATTGAGCTGTACTGCACTGTACCCATTCTGCAATCTGTTAATAAAGTTTTCATTCATTCATTCATTCAAACAATATAACGTTATGTGAATAAACTGGCGAAATAACCGTGAAATAACATAATGTTATGTTATATAATGTTACAATGTACAGTTTCTAACAGCTGGCTGTGTTATGAAATGTGCATAACGTTATGAATAAACCGCAAAGTCACGAGAAATAAATAACGTTATACGCGAATCTGGTAGTACATTTCTGCTTATCTTCTTGATATGATAACATTACATCCGCCTTTTACCGCGTGACGAGCTAAACCAATCAGAGAGGGGCTTCGCTCACATGACGCTCAACCAATCATAGAGGGGTCTGCAGAAATGGAGTTCAACCAATCAGAGAGGGGTCTGCAGAAATGCGGCTACGAAATAAAGGTGTCTAGTCTGGCGGAAAGAGTAGGCCGGAAATCACACGAAGAAGAAGAAGAAGAAGAAGAAGAAGAAGAAGAAGAAGAAGAAGAAGAAGAAGAAGAAGAAGAAGAAGAAGAAGAAGAAGAAGAAGAAGAAGAAGAAGAAGAAGAAGAAGAAGAAGAAGAAGAAGAAGAAGAAGAAGAAGAAGGGCACATGTAGGCGGACACTAACCTTTGACCACCAGTGGTGTGTCACTATGCACAGTTACCGATTGGCTGGTTCGGCAGCATGGCAGTTTGATTGGGAACAAGAAGGGTTGCGAGTATCTAGTCAACTGTTAGCTAACAAGCTTACGTTAGCTTTCTAGAATTTCAAGTCAATATGAGCTATATTACAGCCAGTACCATTTATTGACCCAACATCGAAATCGGTTTCATCACATGCCGATGTGAGATAGCAAAGCACACCTAGTTACGTTTTGGACATGCATTTAAATTAAACATCTGTCCAACAACGAGGTAAGGTGGTGGCTCGCTAATGCTCGCTAGCTAGCCCAAGCTAATATTAGCAGAACCAATGTCGTATCCTGGCTTCAGCTAACTAGTAACATTCACACATTTTAACCTGTCTGCTTTGGCTCACAGGTTACGTTATGTTTTATGAGTGAACAACGACGCTAAGTGTTATTGCACGTGTTTCTTAAACTCTGGACACCGGTTTTGCACCGGGAACAATGTTTATATGACCTGCCTGCATGACATTGGCAGCTAGTTAGAGTTGATCAGTAGAACAACAACCCTTTCAATGACTTGCTCTTGAGATACTATTCCGACATGCTTGAATGTTCTGCCACAATGATTGTACATTTGTTTAGACCGGCTATTATGGAATACGGAGTTGACTAGCGACGTTGTATTGCATGACCTTGGCTCTAGACTAAACCACTAACATAATAAACGCTGGTCATTGGTGTGAAATGGGAGATATTATTGATTAAGCTATATCATTCATCACACAAACTAGGTTAACTGGTATTTTCCCCTGATAATAGCCTACTCGGTTTACGAAAGGGAGACTGTGTTCATATGGAATCGTCATGGAATGTTAATGTTGTTTTCCAGGCATGGAAAAAGTTATGTAAAATACATTACAATACAATACAAAATCCTTCCCTTTTTCAGCCAGAGGTCACCCAGGTGATGGGGGTTTAACCGATCGGCCTATATCATTGACAATGCATTGAATATTTGCACATGGAGACCTGATGAAGACCCAGCTGGGTTCAAACGTTGTCACATTTTTTATTAATTAAAGGTGTATTTTGGAGCATAGTGTGGGAGTTCTTCATAATCTTTCTTCCAGTTCCAAGTCAACCCAGCAGAGTACGATTTGCATTTGCCTACTAGAGAAAAGGTGAACCAACGTAATCCCACTTGAATACAGTTGGATCCACATTAATTAAGCAGATAGGTGAAAATAACTGCATTCAAAAAAGATCAGTAAAGAGGAGACTCCTGGCCTGGGTATCCATTGAGCCCCCTTTTTTTTATTAAACATTTATAGACATACAACACAACATATACAGTAACATCAACCATTGAGCCCCTTTTTATGAAGCTATCTTGATATTAGAGATCAAGGGACCCCTTTGACTATGGCCATGTGTACCGTGACGATATGCTTCCTTGTCTAGCAAATAGTTGTTGGAATGACAACAGTTATTTTTTTACACTCAGGAAGGTTAGTCGGATGACGGGGCTCCCTGGGTTAGCAGCATGCAGCAGAAGAGGAACATCCAGATCATTGAATGGGAGGACCTGGACAAGAGGAAGTTCTACTCCTTTGGGGTGTTCATGACCATGACCATCCGAGCCACCGTCTACCCAGCCACACTCATCCGCACGCGGCTGCAGGTACAGAAAGGCAAATCACTGTACAATGGCACCTTCGATGCCTTCTTCAAAATCTTGCGGGCAGAGGGTGTGCAGGGTCTGTACCGTGGATTTATGGTCAACACCTTCACCCTAATCTCTGGCCAGGCCTACATCACCACCTATGAGCTAGTGAGAAACTATGTCTCGTTCTATTCCAATGACAACATTGTGAAGTCAGTGGTGGCGGGAGGCTCAGCCTCCCTGGTGGCTCAGACCATCACCGTCCCCATCGACGTAATCTCCCAACAGCTGATGATGCAAGGCCAGGGGGAGCACCTCACCCGCTTCCGGCTGCCTAAAGTAGAGGTGGGGAAGCCCAACAGGACGTTTGGCCAAACCAGGCACATTATTACACAGATTTTTGCTGCCGATGGTTTCCGTGGCTTCTATCGGGGTTATGTGGCCTCTCTCCTCACCTACATCCCAAACAGTGCTGTCTGGTGGCCTTTTTATCATTTTTATGCAGGTAATGTTTAGTTCCTGTTCATCTTATCATTTTTATGCAGGTAACGTTTGGCTTAGTGATGCACCGATGTGAAAATTGTGACCGATAACCGATATTAATATAGCTGTTCTGGCCGATACCGATATTTACCGATGTCGATATCTCTGTATCTGTATTTATATCAGCCCATATCGGCCCTATCTTGATATCGCACCGATACCGATGTGTAAAAAAAACTGCCATATCGGCCGATATATCGTGCATCACTAGTTTAGCTCCAGTTCATTTTATAATTTTTATGTCATAATGTTTACCTCCAGTTCATCTTATCATTTTTTATGCAGCTAAAGTTTAGCTCCAGTTCATCTTATCATTTTATGCAGGTAACGTTTAGCTCTAGTTAATATTATAATTTGTATTCCAGTAATGTTTAGCTCCAGTTAATCTTATAATTTTTTATGCAGGTAATGTTTAGCTCCAGTTAATCTTATAATCTTTTATGCAGGTAATGTTTAGCTCCAGTTCATCTTATAATTTTTTATGCAGGTAATGTTTAGCTCCAGTTCATTATCCACTTCAGCAAGACAAGACACTCATGGAATAGATTTGTATGAACATTAATCTGATGACATTTCACAAAAGCTTTTTTTCCCCAAAATGTTCAACAGAACAGCTCTCACAACTGGCCCCCAGTGACTGCCCTCATCTGCTTCTGCAAGCCATGGCTGGGCCACTAGCCGCTGCTACTGCCTCCACTGTTACAAACCCAATGGATGTGGTCAGAGCTAGAGTGCAGGTACAGTTTACATCCAGCAGGTTGTGTAAAATGCATCAGGGATAGTGTGAGATGGGTACTAAATGCTAAGCTGAACTCAAAATGTTGGCATAATTGATTACCGGTAAATGCAATGTAAATTCTTTTACCGTGTGCATATTTAGCCAGTGTATGATTAACTCGGTAGCGGTATTATGATTCAGTCATAATATATTTGTCTCTATGTTTTTGTATTGAGCAGGTTGAAGGCAGAACTTCAGTTATTGACACCTTCAAGCAGCTGATGGCGGAGGAGGGCTTCTTGGGGATGACCAAAGGACTCTCGGCACGCATCATTTCCTCCACGCCCACTGCCATTGTCATGGTGGTTGGCTATGAGAGCCTAAAGAGACTGAGTTTGCGACCTGAGCTGGTTGACTCAAGACACTGGTAGAACAGATGACATGGGCCCTGTTACCATTTTAGCCCTCAGCCCTGAGCTTGTACAGATTTGAAAGGACAATATAAGAGTCTTGTATTGGGAGCTCCAGTAGCTCACCGCGTATCTCGGCGCTATTTCGGCGTCGGGGACAACCGTCACGGATCTGGGGTACACGAGTTCGACTCCCGGACTCGCCGTATTTTCTCAAGAGTGTCTTCCCCTGATCTATATCCCATTCAACCTGTTTCTGTCGGTCATGCTTGACCAGAAAAAGCGATAAACGCTAAAAAATGAAGTTAAAAAAAAATATATATTAGCCTGGAGACCAAAATGAAACTGGGCCACTCTGCCTAGTGCCTACTGTCTATTATCTTTTTTTTTTTTTTTTTTTTTTTTTTTTTTTTATCCACTTTTTCTCCGTTTTCTATTTTTCTCCCATCCCAATTCCATTGTGCCAATTCTTCCCTCCCCTGTCTTGAACATTGCTCACATATGCCCCCCACTGGCCGGTTGTAGGGAGGATAGAAGCCTTGCATCACGTGTCCCCTCCGGTACACGAGGAAGCAGCCTGTCACATCTTTTCACCTGCCAGCGCGGACTCTCATTGGCGAGGTGTAACGTGTGGGAGGCTCACACTACCCCCGCCATTTCCTGTCTGCTGTGCAGGCGTCCCCAACCGACCTGTAGGAGTCACTACCACCCATCGACTTCCACCCTCTAACTCTGCCAATTGAGTTAGTATGACGGCTGGCCCAAGCCGGAGGCAACGCAGACAGCCGGAGTCGAACCCGGTGTCTCTTGCGTTGGTGACGAGCGCAATGTCCGCTGCGCCACCCAGCCGCCTTCCATGTCTATTATCTGTAATTCCTTTTGGTTGGCCTTTTGAAATTGCTGCCTTCTTTGTGTGAAATTACGCAGAAGACCTTTTGTTTAAAAAGCAACAACAATAACATCAATATATGCAAGAAGAACTGCCGTTTAGATTTAATTAGAATGTGTGACCATCATGTTTCTATACGGTAATTTGCTTTACAACTGGCCTGTACAGTACACTGAACCAATCACTCCCTCTGCCTTTATATTTGATTTGTGACAGAATAGCTCAATCAAGATAAAGTTGCTGCTGCACTTCACATTTTAATTATTTTTGTATCACAAACAACCCATGGACTGACCCTGGTCTTCAGAGTAGTCGACGGGGGATGCTCCCCCCCCCTTGGCTGGCTACTCTGGAACCTTTGATCTTTGTTGGTAAAGCCACGATCATGAGGTGACACTTCATTGTACTCTATGACCAATGTGCTTTGCCATACACTCCACATTCATTCATTCATGTGGTGCAATCACAAGACAGAAATGGCTACATGCTTGCTAGTTAGCAGTAGGCTACATGCTAGCTACTGTAGTTAGCAGTAGGCTACATGCTAGCTAGTTAGCAGTAGGTTACATAATTTCCTTGCTTTGGTTAGAGGTTTTCCTGGCTAGTACCTCTTCCTTGGTAATCCTGATATCTAGCAAGCTCCTGTAGTGTGAGAAAGTCAAATGATGAGCTCCGGGAAATATGCATTTATGGTCTTAGAAACATATTGACATTTTAAACTCGGAATGTCATTCAGCACATATTTTTAAAAAGTGTTTTTTTGTTATATTTTGGGGGCATATTGATGATGTATTTCACCTTTGACAACATTTCACATTTGACAACATAGTGAGGGTAAGCAAGGCAAGCAATTTGGTATTTTATTTACAATATTGAAAATTACATTCCTGAGATTTAAGCACTTAAAGGGGACCTGCATTGCTATTCCTAGCACTATTTGGGCAACTTTACATAATTCCCGAGAGTCTGGAAGAGATCTGTAAGGTTTATTTAAAAAAAATATATATATATATATATTTCTAATGGAGTACTCAAAAGCATAATTTTCCAGCCTCAAGATTTCAGCCTGTTATTGGCTGGGTTCCGCCCATAAGCACTTTCACTCTCATCCACACAGTCTGCGAGTGGCGGAGAGAGAGAGCACTGTAAACACAGCTGCATGCGAGATACGCAGGTCCCCTTCTCTTTCTCTCTCCCTCCCGTTTGAGGAAGTCTTCCACTGTGCCGCTCGCTACAGCTATAGACGGGGCGTTAGTTATGCTCCCAAATCGAGAGAGGGGGAGAGAGCGAGACGCGTGTGTGTATGTGCTCTGTCGCGAGGGTCTATCTGTTACTCTCTCTCGCTCGCTCTCTGTCAAACCCCGTTTGGTGCGCTACAACCACAGAGCCAATCGGATCACTATCCGCTCCATCCTCGCCACGTGACGTCACCATGCGAGTCAAATCAGAACGACTTGATTAAAAGGAGCAAGGAAATGAATGACGGCAATCCGCCAATATGGTATTTAGAGACACAGACGCATTGATACTAACTCCTATTACTATAATACAATGCTAGACACTGAAAAAAGACATTTATAATGCATGTCACCTTTAATTTCTATTCCACAGACAATTGATCTATCTCAAACAGTTTTGATTGGATGATCAAGAAAAGAGGGTGGGACATTGCCCCCCCCCCCCCCCCCCCCAAATCATTTTCTCTGCTGATTGCCCTCTTTCTAAACTTTTTGGTAAAATCAAATTAAAATTTGTGAGTGGTAGCCAATCACCATCCTTGCCCAGCTTTTGGGTGAAGACTGTCTCAAAAAGGGTACCTTTTTAGTAGAGTGCCGCCTGTTGACTATTCAGCGAACACTAGAACCGGAAATAGTGTCTACTTTACATGGATTAAATGGTAATCATATTACAATAAAAGGGACTTTGAGGCGCAGATCAGCTTATTTTGAAGTTGTATCCATAGATGTATTGTAATCGTTTTCAAATATGTACTTTCCTTGCATGCATTTGTACAATGTATGCATTCAATTACCCTGTTAGATATAAAGCCCAGGTGCAGGACATGGAGCTACAGTCATTGGCTGCTTTTAAAGGATTGTTCACTTTGAAGATGCAGAAATGTTCGTATCCTATGGATGACTGTTGCTTTACTAACATGATAGCTAGCACTGCCACTATGGCATCTGAGAAATGACGCTGAATAGTCTGTTGTTGAATGCAATTTTGGTAAAGTCATTGTGCTCAGTAGGCAACTATCTTGAAGATGATTATACTTTTGAGTGTTTCGTTTTAATGTACTTGGATTGGATGTAAGAAGTCATGGGAGATTGAAGAAGCAGTCCTCTTGTGACAGTAAATCTTGAATGCAATCATTGTGAATATCGTAGCCTTTTTAAGCATATGCGGTTGTATATTTTTGGGAATTTATGTTTAATATAATTTGTCTTGCAGTAAGGGTTGCATTTTCATCTAATATTTATTATTTGATATTTGTAGTCAAAAGTTTATCAAAAGATAAATTTATTATATTATTATTAAATGTCACGTTCTTCTCTGCAAAGAATCAATATTTTAGATGCCGCATTTTAGTTTAGAGAATAGTTTAAAGGGGCATTGCACCCAAAGTCAAATATTTGAGGCTTTTAGATATAAGGTAGTTGTCCCTCAGTCAAATAATCCATACGACATTTCCAGCTCTGTAAATTCTTGACTAACTTGTTTTTACTGTGGATTGCAAAATCCCTTTATTCTCAAAGCCAATGGAATATGCAAACTATGATGCATAAAAACCTTGAAGGATTGAAAGGATGAATTACCTGGTCCTTTATAAAACACGTTCTCAATCAACAAAGGATATTCACTTGCAATGACTTGACACGTGTATCCAGAATGTTGACTACAGTGTGGAATTTTAATATCAAACCCAAGGAATCCTCGTGATGCAGTAAAACTCCAGTGATTATGTCATCTATTCTAGACCAGTGGTTCTCAACTCTTGGTTTGTGAGCCCCGTACATAGTCCAGCATAGACTAAATGATTCACTTTTACACAAAATTATGATTTTTTTATTTCCCCTTTTCAGGCTATTAAAGATAGGAAGAGTACTTTCGATTTCTAATATTATTTCCCACATTCACAAGCAAAAACATTGTACCAAAAATGATAAACATGTTGATTAGTTTATCTTTTCACAAAACCATCTTGCGACCCCCAGGTTGAGAACCACTGTTCTAGACGGTGAGTGACACTTTAGTGTGTGTAATTTTACTTGCCATAATGCAGAATACACATGCTTTCATTTATTGTATAGTCTTGATTCAGTAACTTGGTCAATAAAACATCACAAATGGCTAACTGTCATTTTGTGTAATACCACCCATACAAAAACATATAGTATTTCCAAAAAGTATGGTATAAATGCTGTGATATTACCATCGGTTTAAATTGGATTATATTATTTAAGTACAAAAGTGGTACCATGGTGATGCATAACATTTACCATGGCAGTATCATGGTACATTATTTATACAATGTTAAAACAAAAATTGCCATCAAACTACCATGATACTTTTTTGTAATGGCACTACATAGTCCCCCATCACCATGTATGGAAGTAGTTGTACACTTAATAATCCTCAGTATTTACCTTCTTTCAATATTTAGTTGCAAATTGTGTTAATGCCTGTTAAAGTATTAAAGTATCAGCTAGTGCTGTGTCGAGTCTATAGAAAGGGTAGGCTGGACTTTGACTGCTCCCATGGGGTGTTCCTTGTTCATTGGGGGAGCAGAGCGTGTGGGAGGATATAATGTGATTCAATGACCTTAGTAGTAGCTCATGTCTTTTGTTGATGTTCTAATAACCAGGGGGCATCCGTACATCTTATCGGAGGTGAGATTTTGACACCTAAGGTCACATCTCATTATGCTAGTTGGGTATTGAGATGGATGGCTCCATTAGAGACAAGTCAATTTAGTTTTAAATCCAGTGGTTTATAGTTTTGTTCGATTTGAGGAAAAACGGCAATGCATTGGCAAGATAACTAGGTGAATTCAGAATTAAATACAGAATACATATCCAATGTTAAATTATAAAACTGTGGGTCCAATTCTATGCTGAAGTAATTTGCCTACTAATGAACATTTCTTAAGCGATGAGATGCTAAATGTAATGCTTGTATCAAATTTACATATGGCTTTGAAGAGAGTTCAAGCCCCAGGTAGTGGACCAAAGCTATAAGCCAGATAATACCTTTATACTTATACGTCTCTTCAACTAGAGCAATTTTTTAGACCAAATCTAAAAAGGTAAACATTTTCATGAATATCGCCAAAGATGCTAGTGCGCCTTGAACTCCATGAAGTCACCAACTTACATGTTAAACCTATTCAACGTGTCCCGCTCCCTCTATGTTTGACACCATTTCTTAAACTTTTCCCTCTTTGCACCACATGGGCCATCTTTTCTTTTTTTTTCTTTTTAGAAACAAACCACCCAAAGACAGACAAATCTATTGATGGATGAGACAAACAAGCCGGCCTAGTGATGTAGATGGGAGTTTCTATTTTTTTAAGCAGACGGTTCCTGGTGGGATGATGGAGTGCCCCCTGCTCTGTCCCATACATTAATTATCAAGCGCTGTCTGGAAGGCACTTTGTCAAAGAGATTGATGAGGAGGCTTCAGTAAAGAGAACAAATCCGGCTTGGCTGAGGTTAGGGGGTAGTAGGTCTGGTAGTATGCCTCATTCTCATGGGATCTGATGGCAGTATCTGTGGGGTCAGGGTTGGGAGGGATCAGTATAGAATACACTAAGAATATATCCTCAAGAAAAAATTATTGAAAGGTAGCTTAAGGGTAACATGATCTCCTCAACTGTACCTCACACAGACAGAGGGGCGTGGGGGCAATGTGAGTGAGGGACTTTTCAGGGAATGAAAGCAGTGTTTTCTTATCTATGACACAAAAATAAAACTAGCCTGTGAAAGATGCATCTTAGATACAATGTGCATTTCCATCAATGGCCAGGGAAGATTCTGTAGCTCCTTCATGCAATATACATACGCCAGTTCAGTTGGATTTTCTTTTGGCTTCATTGATATCGCAGATCATGAGACCACTGACGTTCCAAGACGAGACCAGTTGAACTCATGTCCATATAATGTCATTTAGAAAGTCATTGAAAATAATGACATTTAATTCACTAATGAGAACAAATCATTAAAAGTGTGTATGTGCGCGCACACGTGCGTGCATGCATGTGCACGTAAATGTGTAAGAGCGGAGAAAGTGGAAAAAAGGCGGGTGAGGCCGTATGGAATCATCACACAGAAAGAGAGGGAGGAGGGAAGAGGAAGAGAAGGTTGACAGAGCAGGGGAGAAGGAGCAGGCAGACCACGAGAGGCAGGGGCTGAGAAAGGGACGCACACACACTCAAGGATCCCACAGGAAAATGCCCAATTTTGCAGGAAATTGGAAAATGAAAAGCAGTGAGAATTTTGATGACTTGCTGAAAGCCCTTGGTAAGATAATTAATTTGGTCCTTTCTTGTTATTTGGAACAATTGTAGACTGCGTCTGTTTTTTCCAGAAATTCATCTTTCACATTGCATCAATACATAACTTTTTTTCTTTTTACAAATATCTCAGAATGTTGTGTGTTTTGTGATTGAGGTTCACACATTATCTGTGGAATTTGAGATAAAATAAGATTAAAATAAAATCTAAATATCTTCTATTCTACTCTGCAGTGCAAAATGACTAGCCCTAGAATACTTGTATGAGATTGTGATAGTTTAGTGTTAATTGTGTTTAAATGTTTTTGTAATAATTTGAGGTGAGGTTTTTGTAAAGTTTGTGGTTTTCAAACAATGAAAATGTCCTAAGATCCAAAAGGACAACACATGTAGCCTGCATATTTCTTGAGGTGTATGTGCCAAATTACATAGTATTGTAAGGAGATTGTAAGATAGCTACATACTAACACTGAGGTTGAATCTGCTAAGCCCAGCTGGTGTTTGAATGGGTGATACACCACCATGTATCCGTCTATCTCAACAGTTTTAAGTTCACACACATCCTATGTGTGCTGTACATAATGGCCCTGACAAAATGTTGGCTTTTGTAGCAGCAGTTTATTAAAAAAGAAATCACAGTGGAAACAGTCACAAGAGACAAATATTGAAATCCTCTCCTGTGTGAAAGCCTCATTAGTACAAGATTTTAATTGCAGAACAAAAATCCTAGTACATGC
This sequence comes from Notolepis coatsorum, assembly GCF_963971535.1. Classification (NCBI taxonomy): domain Eukaryota; kingdom Metazoa; phylum Chordata; class Actinopteri; order Aulopiformes; family Paralepididae; genus Notolepis; species Notolepis coatsorum. The sequence goes on from NC_140184.1 coordinate 36,378,779, forward strand.
CAGGGAGGCATGCAGGGATGCAGTATTTGAACGAGGGACCATTCCCGAATACACAAGGAGGATGGATGGGAAACAGACAGGAGTGTTCTCTCATCTAACTGTGTGTACTCTATCTGTCTGTCTGACGGAGAGAGAGGGTAATAGCTGTTCCAGTCATTTACGGGACAGAATCTATCATGGTCTACAGGAGAGCTAAACAAAGTGACGAGCGCGCCAGCATTCCTCCCACTCATCACCTTGTAATTGCAACCCCCATGTTTGCAACATCTGCTGATAACCATCTCAATTGCGGCTGCTGGAGTTCCTTTTATACAATATGGAACCAATGGGGTATTGTCATATATTCTCCAAACATGGATAGGTTGATTTACTTTAGCATGATTGAAACTCTGCCACAATGCATTCTTCCAGGAAATAAGCACATTTTCTGTGAGGAATTATGATTTTCTTTTTGCCACCCTTCTGGCTCCAGGGGCAAACATAAATAAGTGTGGTGCCTCTACTTAAAACTGGATGATGAAATGAGGAGAAAGAGTGGGTTATATTAAATAGAATTATATTGCACCAAATTAAGTGGTGGAGGCCCTTGTCTAATCTAGGGTAAAAAAATTAAAATAAAAAATACACTGGCAAGTTGTAAAGAGTTTTCATAACTAATGAATTATCCTACATTGATAACTGAATATATATAATTAATTTGACTTTAATAAATAAATTATCCTTCTTTAATGGGATACATATACCATCATGTTTATGGAACAGGTACATTGATTAGGTATTGTTTGTTCCTAGGTGTGAACGCCATGCTAAGGAAGGTAGCGGGTGCGGCTGCATCCAAACCCCATGTGGAGATCAGGCAGAATGGGGAGCAGTTCTACATCAAGACCTCCACCACTGTCCGCACCACTGAGATCAACTTCCTCATTGGCCAGGAGTTTAATGAGGAGACGGTGGATGGCAGGAAGTGTAAGGTAATTGGTCTGTGATACAGGAAGTCCTGTTCATGGTATGCATGATGTCACCAGCAAGGCAAGTTTAATTGTCAAACATCAAAGTTTCTCTTTGACACTTCTCCAAGTTTTCACATGAGGCTTATGGAGAGAATAGAAAAACAAGCTGATCCTTCTCACATAATACTGCTTTACGATTGGTCTCCCGTTAGTTAGGGGAGGTACCACTACCAAGTAGATTATCCAATAAAGGAAACCGCATACAGATACTGCAGTGCTCAGCCTCCTCTGGGTCCCATTCATCTGTCTTCAGAGCTTGGCAACATGGGAGAAGGAGAACAAGATGTTCTGCAGACAGACCCTTCTGGACGGGAACGGCCCAAAGACCTTCTGGAGCCGAGAACTGAGAGGGGAGGAGCTGATACTGGTGAGGAAGACTTCTTCTGGCTTCTAATATAGGGTGTTTGATGGGGAAACTAGACAGTTTAAGAATTCATACATGTTATTCCTAGCGTTTAAGACAGTCCAAAAATATAAGTCAACACAAAAAACAACAAAATTGTGATGTCATCAGGTATACAGTCTGAAGCTGCTCCATAGATGATGGATTGGGGGAAATGACAGACCACTACAGGAGAATGAAGCTCATTTGAGTATACAAATAAATCTGTGGGTCTACAAAATTAAGTCTTCCATTAATTGTCTATGGAGCAGCTCCAGACTTTATAGTTTACTTCTGTGGCTTTGGGAGAGAGTAGCTTATGTTCACAAATATTGATTGAACCTTCTTTGGCCATTGGAATAATTGGAATTCTTAATTTGGGTGGTGTTCCCATTTAAGTTAACCACACCCTTAAATGTGACCAGCTGGACCTGTGCAAAGAGGTGTGGTTAACTTAATGGTGAAGTACTGTATGTTGAAACCATATAAAGAGTGTGCACTGCACTTAGGAAGTATCCTGTTCCTCAGTGCAATGCCATTTGAGTCAATGATCTTCTTCTACAATGTGTGTCAGGAAATTGACTGTCAATGTGTATCCTGCCACCTAGAGGCTCTGATCTATTCTGTGATGAGGTTACTGATCTCCATCACTCTTTCCTATAGAGATGTATGGAGTGCACATTTCTGAAAAATCCTGTTCCTCACAGAGCAGACAGACATAATGGATGGGGAAAAAACCAAGTGAAGTCTTCCACAGTCCCACTCTGAAGTAAAATGCTGCTACACCTATTCAAATTACTCCACAGGGACGCTTAAATCAGATTTCAAAGGCCATTGCTGCACTTGCAGCGGTTAACATTACAGCACCATATGTTTAAAAAAAAATGTAATCTACTTTTTCTCCTATTTTTCTGTATTTTTCTCTCATCCCAATTTAGTCGTTATGCCAATTTGCCCCCTACTTTCCGGTCTAGGGAGCCCTGAAGTCTATCACATGCTTCCTCCGATACATAGGAGACAGCCAGCAGCCTCTTTTCACCTGACAGCGCGGACTCTCATTGGTGAAGTGTAACGCGTGGGAGGATCACACTACCTTCACCAGTTCCTTCCCTTGCTGTGCAGGCACCCTGACCGACCTGTAGGAGTCGCTGTTTACAACGACCAGGATACCACCCACCGGCTTCCCACCCGCTGACACTGCCAATTGTGTCAGTATGACGACCGGCCAAGCCGGAGGCACCGCTGACAGCCGAATTCGATACCAGTGTCTCTGCGGTGGTAGACAGACGCTTAGTCCGCTGCGCTACCCGGCCGCCCCAGCACCATACGTTTGTTGTTAAATCCTGACCTGCATACCACATGGTGATTGATGTTCTTGTAGCCATCAAAACCATATCTTTTTGTCTTATTATCAAGACAATGCAGTTTTCTGTAAACATCTAGGCCAGATGGTCAATGTGACATTGGTCCAGTAACAGTTGAATCCAGTTTGGATGGTGATGGGATATCCTTTGTATTGACCCTGACTGGCCTCTGTGGAAAATTAATAAGGAAAACCTTGCAACAGAGTTTTGTTTGGACAACAAGCATATTTGCAACGCGGAAACAAGTCTTTGAAATCCGTCTGTTTTTAGTCAAGATATGGGCGTGAGCCTCTTTCTATGTTGGAGTAATATGTAATGTGATAGGTCTGTGGGATTGTTTTTGGAAAAGGATTTGATTGTTCAAAGATAAGATCATGGGATTCTGCTGATATGAGCAAGGAGGGCCAGGTCTGTTGTAATTCCTGCTGTTTAATTTAAAACTTTGTTGACACTTTTATGAGTTGAGAAGATTCAAAGCAAAGATGTTTGGCTATGTTGTAATGGTGTGAAGCCATGGTCATCTGAATTAAAACATGTGACCAACAACCTTTTTGAGTCTTAAACTAGACAGCAGCCAATATTTGTGCCCGTCCCTCAAATACCTACACCCAAGAATAGGTGACAGATGCTTTGTTCATGTTTTAATAAAACTGTCAATTCAAACTGAAATCCATACACATGAACGAAAAACACATTTTAACAGTATACACACATAGGGTGGTGTTTACCAATGAGCAATGTTTACCAATGAGCAAATAAAATGAACAGAGGACCTTAACTCATTTACTGCCTCAACATTCCAGAATCCTCAGTCTGCCTGAGGGTTCCGGAATGTTGAGCCCCCAGCCTGCCTCGTCAACATTCTAAACGAGTTAACTTTGAAAGGCCTCGTCACTTTTACTATAAATCCTATATTTTTAAGGCTTTGACGTGTAATTGACCAAATAAATTATTGAAGCTTACGGCCAACATTTAGATCATTCTTTTTTATATAGTATTTAGTCAACTGATTAAAATTTGGGTTTTAATCTACCGTTTGTTACCGATTTCCCCGACATTTTTTGCAGTCTTTAACTCATTAACTGCCCTGGGCTCCAACCATAACCAGGATTCTGAACCTCTAAACTGCCCGAAGTGACATTCACCAGAGTTACAAGTACACCAGTCTGCCCTAGGCTTCATCAGTCACCTAAACAGCATTTTATAAATTAATGTTGTTATATTGCCTGGTTTGGGCCTAATTCGGCATGTTACTAGCATGAATGAGCCTGGCTGTAAAGAGGCGTCTTGTGTGTTTCTATTGAGCCTATTCTGATTCAGATCTTGAGGTGAGAAGTCAAGGGACCCCTTTGAGAAGGTCCATGCCTGTGGCATTTTCCTCCCATAGCCTAGAAATGAGCCCAGTAGAGCCCTTTAATCTGGGCCCTGGTGTAAACTCTCCATGTATCCCCTTGCCAATGGGTAGTTTTAATAATTTGTGGAAAGTACCCAATGCTTTTCTGACTGTCATCATCCATGTATAGCCTGCTTGTCAAACTCCAGGGAGCTAATAGCTACATGCAACAAGACTGTTCTCCTTCCGTCCGTTGATGAAGCAGTCTGGACAGCCTGTAAAAAGAGGAAATGCATGGACCTTGATCAAAGCCTTGGCCAGATGATGAGAAAATGAAGCTCTCAAGGTGGATGAGGGCTTTAATGAAGACAGTATGTGGTGGCTTACTGTACTCCGTGATCTAAGAAGGGTGGACAGAAGGAACATTCATTAGTATGAGTAATTACACGGTTCTCCCCAAGTGTGATGGGATAGGCAGAAGAGAGGGAAAAGTGCTGCAGAATTGAAGCACCACTCCTCGTAAAATTCTTTCGCATTTATTGTTTTTTGTGTCATTCAAGCCAATAAGCATTGATTTTGAAATGAGCATTACCATGCTTATAATTGCTGGTGAGATGGGACCAGGAAGGGGGGTTCTGGCTATGGTCCAAGTGTGCCTGCTGCTGCTGGCTTTAATGGGCCTCATTGATCATGTTATGTTGAGAAACGCCGATGGCCCTTGATGCTACCTCCGGTTAATGTCTCCCCCGGCGCCACACCACACAGCAGATGGAGTCATCTTAGCATCATTCTTTAAAGCGAGGCATACTTTTCTGTCCTCCCTCGCTCGCTTCATGGGTTGGGATAATAATGATCTGTGGTGCTGACAACTTCAGTAGCCATCTTGCCACGCTCCTGAAACTCCCATAAATCGCTGAACTCCGACACCCCCCCCCCCCCCCCCCCCACATCAGGTTTTTTTTCTCTTCCTTTTGCAGGTTGCCAACAGATGTAGAGTGGGGTCACTATATGTCAGTGAGAGTGGACATGACACTGATATATATATATTTTTAATATATTTAATTAAATTTCACTTTGCTTCATCATTCAGTCTAAACTACCACCCCTTAAGCAGGTTTTAAATTGTTATATTTTAATATTACCTAAATTATTTTTATTCACCGTCACAATCAAAGACTTAGTTATTGGTACTGTAGAATGGCTAAGTTTAGCCAGGAACCTCAAGAAGAAACCAGTCCTCTAAATCACAATAATATTTAAAGTGTGCACATCACAATAATTCAATTATTGTTATTATTTTAGTCCTCTCTTCAGGTATGTAAAGGAGATGGGTGGGCGAGTAAAAGGGTGCTGTGGGTACATATCTGCACAATTTCTATTTACCGGTTGTACATTGAAAATATCTTCCAATTAAGATTCACCCCCCAAAAAAGAGAAGAAACGCAGGAGAAATGGCCACTGGTTCAGGGAGCTGGCAAAGGACGACATGTTACAAGGAAACAGTGATTAAAAGATTTCCCTCTACCTTCCCTTTCAGATCTTTGGAGCCGACGATGTAGTGTGCACACGGATCTACGTACGAGCATAGCAGAACTCCAGATCACACATTTACTACATGCTTCCACGTCCTACCAATAACCATAGATTAATAAGTCATGAAACAGTGTCATTGTCACTCACAAATCCCATGATCTGGCAGTTAAAGTGCTTACTTAAAAACAACTGGACATAGCTATACTTTACATTTTTGTATTTAATTTTTTTCAGCTTGGGAAATAATAAAATGATTGTCTTTGTAATATTGTACAATTTATGCCATTCCTTTGGATCTTATTATGCTTTAATATACACAACCGTGGAGGCAGAAATGCAGAGGAAAAAGAAAGTAAATGAACAACAAAGTTTCAGTCTATTCAAAGGATAGTTTAATGCCAAACACCATACTACACTTGTGTACAACATCATAAAAGTCAAGAGAAGACATGGCAAAGAGTAGACACACAGTAAATGGGGTACAAACGCAGTCTTTTGAGTTTATGTACAATCCAGCTGCCCGGTAGTTCTGTAGTATTCCATTATTAAACACCGTAAATATAAAAATAAAAACCAAGTTATAAACTGTTCCAAGATTGTCTATAGCTGGTTACGTTAACAGTGTTGCCTCGTTGATAGATGATGTTTTGTTGGGGATCTTAATGTTTCTTCGTTTTTAGAAGAGTCTTTTGAAATAGTTCCTCCCGCTTCAAACTTGTGGTATTGCGCCCAATCCAGTCACACGGTCCACATGTAAACCTGCTTCTCTCCACAGGGGCAGATCATTGGGAGCTATAGTTGAGCAATGGTGGTTTTGGAAGAAAGATGAATCACAGTTGAGAAAACCATTGCGTTCTGTAGTCGATTTCTCATTGTTCATATTCTTATCCAGTAGCTTTTCATAGAATGGCCAGTTTCAAAATGTATAGATGTTTCTAGTCAGGGGGGGCAAAGAACAAATAGGATGTACTGTGACGTTCTTCTGCATAACTAAAAGTCATCAGACCACAAAGCCTTTTTGAGTAATCTTGCCATCCAACCTCAGCTACAGTATCTATACAGCCCAGTACGATTTCAGATTGCAGAGGGGAATACAACAATAATAAATCCTCATTCTCAACACTCGATATCCCTCTAATCAGAGAAAATAATTCAAAATGTGTAATTCAGCAAAAACACAAAAAAATTAAAGAACGCTTTGACACACTGCAATTGATGCAATTATTGCTTGCTTGTTTCCATCTTCTTGAGGCTAAATCTGTACAGAAGTTGGTTGACATTCACTTACAGCAGACAATTCATCTGGAGTTGAATGCTTATCTAACTGGATTATTGACAATACTTGAAGTAAAAACAAAACATCACAGACATGTACAATTATGACAAACATGATGAAGTAGTTTTGATGTATGGGGTTCATATTAATCAGTGTGTTGTCTGAGAATGTAACCATTTGTCAAGGGAGACTAAATGCACATAAAAAGGAGAATCTGATCGTACTAGTAAAACTTCAGTACTTTGAAAAAATTACATACTTTTAGAAGCATAACTTGCTGCTTGGCTACATTCAATGATCATACAACTAGGATGAACACTGATATGAGACTGGAGTGAGAGAGAGTGAGTAGGCATATGCCAGACAATACTCTTTAAACATGTATAAAATGGTCATCTTTAAAGGAACACGCCAACATTTTGGCAAATTAGCTTAGTCTTCTCCAGAGAGAAACATTTTTAAATAACCTAACCCTAACTAACCTTATTGTCATGCACTTGTCCTAATATACTAACCTACGCTCAACACTTTGATGAACATTGTTACTCAGCTGATAGTTGTGCCCTTCCTGCTGACTTGTCGTACAGAACTTGTAAGTCGCTTTGGATAAAAGAGTCAGCTAAATGACTAAATGTAAATGAGAGACAATAAGATAGATACCAGTTTCCTCTGTGCGTTCAGTAGAAAGCTATCTGGCTGCATGTTAGCCTAACTTAGCACAATGAATTAGCTTTCTACTGAACGCACAGAGAGGAAACTGGTATCTATCTTCTTGTCTCTCTCTGGAGAAGACGATAAGCTAATTTCCCAAAATGTTGGCGTGTTCCTTTAAGAGAATGAAAAAGATCTACTTAAATACTTGTATGACAATGTACTCAACGGAACACAAAGGAAAAAGGGGCCTCTAATAAACATCCTTTGGTAAACCTGTAGTTAATGTTTGCATTTTCTTAATATACTTCTCAGCAACCTCTAGCTAAATATTGATACATTTGTTAAAGTATGCTACACATCAATGAACATCTCTGGGGGGGGGGAATACTATATATAAAGCTATTTACAGGTGTGTAGGCAGTTGTACTTGATACACTGTACTGGCATTGTATTCTTGCCAAATAGTAGTTGCCAGAGATGAATATCTAGTGCACTACTACTGCCATTAACATTCACAGGCTATACAATTTTACAGTTAAAGGCCAAAACAAGCTCCATGGCCTGGTCCAAATACATTTTCACAGTGGTCATGGATCTCGACTAGATCATGCCACTCAAAAGTAAAAAGCTACAGTGGATTCTTTATTAGTCACTCTTATAAAACAAGCAATATAAGTAGTGGTCCTCAAACCATATTAAGATTACTGCCAACTGGGTGAGTGATAGGCATGAAATGTTTAAAACGTGTATTGTTCCAAATTATCAATTACTCTTAGGGGGACAGGATGCCACATGTGGTGACAGGATCTAAATGTTGAGATTCTCCATGACCAGGCTCTCTTCGCCTAGTCGACTCTGCATCTAGCGTTCTCTCTGAATCACCAAGACCGGTGGGTTTCACATCAACCTGACCCCAGTAGATGTTCCATTTCTATTTCAAATGCGTCACAGACTATGCAGTGTGTCTGAAAATAAGTACTTAACTTTCTGAATCCCTTAGACTACATTTAAAAAGTGGGAAATCACACGACCACAAGTTGGGGGATTCATGGGTAACTGGCAACCCTCTAGAATTTTGGCATTGGAGTCCAGCAATGGTAGACATTAAAAATCCATACAAAGACATACAGTATATTAAGATATCTCTGGCAGTCAATAGTATCAAGACATTTGCGGCCAGTCACACTATTGTTTATTTTCTTGACGAGAGAAGAGGACGGTGATGGTTACAGCGTTCCGTACTTCACCCGGTACTTGTTAATGTTGAGATAATGAAGCACCTCAGGGTTCCGGGTGGTAGTGCAGGGCAGCAGCAGGCCCTCTCGTCCCTCTCCCATCAACCACTTGCGGTTTTCGGTGGCCATGTCGCTGGTCACATGCTCCTTAGCCCAGATATCTACCAAGGCCTGGAAGCGCCTGTGGAGGCGTCTGTTGACCCGCTGGTGGGACTGGGCGAGACATGGACAGAAACACGCTAGTGAGTTACGATGACACTAGGTCAAGACTGTATTATGTATATGTACTATGTATTATGCATGTGTAAAACATGGGCTCCAGCTAACTTTTTCTTGTCACTGTTAACTCCCCAAAACAAGGTTAGTTAAACAGTTAAACAAGCACAAACAATATAGATGCAAAGCATCAGAGTGGCAGATTGTCTAAACATTAGACAAAATGGAAGGTCCTTTCAAGTGGAATGTTGGTAACCTCGCCACTACAGTTACCGGTAGTTTCAAGAAGGTCTCTTGTCCCATTGGCCTATATTATACTATAAGTCAATGTGGCTTGCCTGTGAACCGCCACTAGGGGCAAAGTGGCTAACTTTGAGAGAGTGAGATTGTTGGTCTATGTGAGGTGCCTTGCATGTCGCTGCTGTCGGGACAAAACCTCATAACTCCAAAAACCCAACTTTTCAGCAGATGAAAAAAACGAACACAGATTTGAGGGTGAATAGAGTTAGGAGGTTTAGACAGATGATCGGTTTAATGCTTTCCCATTGTTTAAACTTTGTAAAACCCACACACACATATGGAGGATGATCTACGGAGTTGATTTATATAATAAAAAAATAAATAAAAAAATGGAGTTATGCGGTTTTGTCCCGACAGCAGCGATGTGTGAATTGGCTTCCTCAAGTGGTGATAAGGAGCACTACATCAATAGCAGACCATCTTTCTAAAAAGGCTGATTTACAACCTTGATAAGACAACCCTTTTTGTTTTATTAAATTGTCATGTATGATTATTATTATTATATATATAATGTTTATTTTTTTTTCAGTCATACATATAATTTATTTAAACCGTCTAAGCCTATTTCTAACATTATTTATATCTCAAAGTGAATTTTTTTATATTTAAATTAGACTAAGATCACCATGATCTTAAAATGTGAATTATAACTCCTCGTTCCTGACCTTGATTAACTTGGCCCACTTTCAACCCTCTGAAACCTAATGATTAGCTGGTGGATCATCAGGCATTAATATCACCGTCTTTTGAAGGCTATAGACCTGTTCGCTGTATATGTCAGACTCAGTGTGCACGCGCATCACAGAGGCAAAAAGGAACGTAATCCTGGTCAGAACAATGGGGCAGACTACATTATATTTGCATTTGTTAGCCATGCTAGCGATTTAAACAATCAATCCATGCCAAAGCTAGATATGGAAAAGGTGAAAGACTCACACTTTTGTTTGAAACTACTTTTAGTCAGGGAAGTGCCATGGTTTCGACATAGAACCCTGTTGTACTTGTAGCACAGCAGCTTGCGCAGGTAGTGGGCAACTTAGTCACGTGACTCAGTTGGTAATTGGCTCGAACACGGTATGTTTGTAAACAGCGAACAGGTCTATAGCAGGCTCAGTTTTTAAGCTAGTGCAAAGCCATCGATACCAAAAATGTCATATTAGATTACTGGGAAAGGGGCCAAGTGTTGCTACAAAGTCTCCACTTCTTCCAGGTGTAATTTTCAACAAAAACACCCATTTCATATTCAGGATAATACAGTATATATGTCACATACTACAATACTGAAGATCTTGTGTTACTTACCTGGTGAGCCCGTGTGAGTGCCGTGTGTCTGTACATGTACTCCTCTGATTTGCAGACATACACCATCTTGTAAGAGTTGAGTTTGAACATGCACTCCATCTTCCGCTCTTGGCTGCCCTCTTGTGATTTATCAGAGGGCCCCTTGGTCATCTTCTCCTGTTGCAGCTGCTCCCAGCCTCTCCGGCACTTCCTTATCCTCCTCAGATTCCTAGTGGCCAGAACAGATGAGACAGCCATGAACATACAGACCCAACTGAAAGAAAATCCATGGTTTTGACCTTTACCCACACGTCAACATTTACATCACGTTTACAGGGAAAGTTCGCACAAATTTCTAAAAAAATCAAATAAAATAATAAAATTGTCGATTTCAAAACATACTACACAACGCTGTTTCTGCATTTGACAGTACTTCAAAAGTAATATTTCGGCCTAAATGTGGTCACCCGTACAAAAACAAAAAAACACAAAAATGTTAAAACATTGGTATTGTAAAATTTGAGAGGACTGTCCCTTTAAACAAGTGTAATGAAACCCATGCATAGCAACTCACCGAGTAATAGAATTAGATAGGGAGTCAAATCATTGAAGGAAATTGGAATCTACAAGAACAGCAGAGGCAGCAGCAGTAATCTGTACAGTGCACTTCCGTTGCACATTCATATAGTGATTCTCATGTTAAAAAGTCTAAATATCCTTGGCAAACAATTTTAATATATATTTTTTCAATTTGATTTGATCCAATCTTTTTTTTTTGCGCAAGCATAAAATTAAATAAAAAAGTAATTAATCACCCCGCTTGAATGAAAGGTTTAAATGTGTACTTACCACTGAGGGTAGAGGTGAGCGAGGACTGAAACCATGAAGCATATTTTTTTGCATTCAGGGCTCCACTTAAAAGACATAACAGTGAGGCCAATTTCAAATAAAATGGGAGAAACAACATGTTTTATATTGCTGCCAGAAGGTTAACAAGCCAGGATATGAGTTGGAAAATACTTTGATGTGCACATACTTTCACTGACAATGTACAGAGTGTTATGATCATGCGATGAGGACCAAACTCAACTGCAAAAGAAACTGCTGGATTTGCACTGCTGTTGTGGAAGTTTTGTGGAAAAGGGTCAAAGTCTATTCACGTCTTGCGCGGCGCTCTCAGATTTGATGAGGAAAAGAAAAAAAAAAGGACAACATATGGGTGAGACCACTGATAAATCACTGATAAATCATAGTCAGTCAAGAAGCACCAGATTTATGCAGTGGGTTGAAAAGAAAACTGAGCAATTTTTTTGGTCTTTTAAAAAAAGTGTATTGAAATGTTTATGGTAATGGACAGCCATCTCAAAAATGTCAACAAGCACTGAAAGACAGACAGGCTCGATGTGCAACAGTTATCTCTGTACGAGCAGAGGACACACAACCACCCCTCCATGCATTGCTCAGGAAAGGCGCCGGGAAAGAAATACACCAACATTTTGGAAATACAATTCAGACCATCATTTTATTTACAAGCCCCTCTCTTCTGTACAAGTGTTGCAGATGATGTGAATTGACCAGGGTTTGGAAAGACTTATATCAGCACTCATCTTGTAAACTTGTAGAAAAACCTCACTCACAACAAAAAGTTGCAACGGGAGTGCACTGTAACCACTGGAAATAGTTATTAAATACACATAATATTGAGTATACTTAACACTCAAACAAACCCACATTTAAACATTTACAGTTGTCTAAACAGTGATTAAATAAGTCACATACAGGACGTTTTATAGGAATACAATCACAAACATAGGGCTAGATAAGGCTAATGAAAAAAACGATAAGTTCACTGTATTCCTTTACTCAAAATTCAATCATGATTCATGTCCCAGAAAAAGGCGCTAGCCTCTTAGTCTTGGGTCAGTGCCACAGTAGGAAAATTACCAATGTGACATACAATGACAACTTTAGAACCCATTTGTTTTGCTTTCAGCTATATGTATTCATACACAATTTATTTGTTAGCTTTACAATGAAAACATGTGAAATGTAAAACATTTTGAATAATCCAATGATTCAATTACTGTCTGCTAAGCTTAAAAAAAACAAAAAACAAAAAAAACATACTAAGCTAACAACCATTTAAAATCCCAATATCCATATTAAAAAGAAACTAAATATATGCATAAATAAAAGAAATTCCCCCATTTAAAAAGCTGGCCATATAAAGTGCAATCTTCATGAGTGGCAGGGGTTAGACATTGAAAAATGAGATTGTTTCCAGAAAGGAGGTCAGTCAGGCACTAGAAGCATCTCACCTCAACCTTGGGAGTTATTCTTTCAACAGATCATTGCAAACCCCGTGCCAGTGTTGGTGTCTGTCCATCACAAGTGGGGCAGATCTTGGTGCCCAAAAGATTTGCATTTAAAAGGAGGGCCTTCTAAGTCTGGCTTGTGCAAAAGTGCCACACGTTCTAGTTGTGAAAATGAGCCATATTTGTCAGCTGGTCTGGCTTGTCAAACAGTGCCATGGCTGGCTGGCTGGCTGGCTGGCTGGCTGGCTGGCTGGCTGTCTAGAACCTTAGGACAGATGCTTTAGGTGTGTAGACAAGAGGGACACACAGCTGGGGCCTCACCTGGGGAGGAACACAGGCTTCTGGGCCAGGTGCTCACGCAGCTCTGGGGATGCAGAATCTGAGTTCAGGTATCTGCCCACATAGTCCGACCACCTCTGTTTAAAAAAAGAAAGCGAGTCAGTCAATGTTAAGTCACAAAATGAGTCATGCAGACCGTGGAAAAGCGGCATAAGAGAATACTTCATATATATTTAATACACATGATGCACATTGCACACACACAGTTACAATGTTTTGTTACCTGTACGATGTTAAAACATTGCCGATAATAAAAATTATTATTATTGTGTGTATTTGTTAGGGGTGGGGGAAAAATCGATACGTAGTAGTTTCGCGATACTTTGCGTGGCGATACTGTATCGATACAGGGACGCCAAGTATCGATATTTAATTATTCATAAATTTTTTTTAAAAAAATGTACAAGGAAGTTGCATTGTTCATTTCAATACCTGTAATAGTACAGTAGTCCACACACACACATGTGCATTCAGTTAAGTTGGAATATGACTGTAATATAAACAGTTCAGTTTGTCAGGTACATGCAACACAGATTACAGTGTGTTTACATCTGTCTGCTTAAGAAAATACCATGTTCTGCAATAAAAATTAGTGAAGTGAGATGAACAGACTGAACTTTATTTTATTAGATAAAACATGTTGACAAAGTTTTACTTTGTAGTTGAAAAAAGGTAATAAATTAAATTTGATCAAAAAAAGAAAAGACAAAAAAATCGCAATACTCAGCGTATCGTGAGCTCAAACGTTCGAACGTTCGTTCGTTACGCTGGCATTCGGATTTTAATGAATGGGTTCGAACGTTCGCAAAAAAAAAAAAAAAAAATTGGGTGGAACGTTTGGTGCACACGCGACCGGGGAGGTGGGGACGGTAGAGCGGGTTACACACAACACAGCAGTGCTCAAGCACCATGCCCATTTACACCATGCCCAAAAGATCCACCGTTTCCAACAACCTAACTCTGAAGTACGGGGCCGTGCGGGAGAAAGAAAGAAACAAAATAACTGGAGATAAAACATTCTGGAGTAAACATCACGCAACGCCTGGGTGAAGTGGCTGGCGCGAATGGCCAAACGTTTTTTTCTGTATTATGTGTCAGAATATGTGTCAGACTACTCTTAGATTTTTAGAAACTTAATTTTATTATTTTTGAAAGCATCTTCACCGTTTAATGCAGACATATGTTGCAGACTATTATAATCATCATGTTGGCGTGACTGTATGCATCAAAGGGTTAAATCAAGCATTTTAAAGCGCTTTAGAGGAAATGTCAAAATATCATGATGTATATTGTGTATCGTGACATAGCAAAAAAATATCGTGAAATCATTTAGAGGCCATATCGCCCAGCCCTAGCTAGAAGGCCTGTGAAGTTTTGAGTAATTTAGCATCATGGGCTTGTATAAAGGGCAGTAGTCAGGTCAAACAGTTTGACCAGATCAGGGTCAAAATGTGTCATTGAGGATATTCCTGCTGCTGCCAACCGACAGCATATGTCTTGTTTTCATTATTTCATTAATGACAGCTGTGGCCACTGACAGAATATGTCATGATAATACTATGAATAACCACTATAGCTAGTCAATGTCTTACCTCTGCTTCTGCAGGCTCATCTGAGGTATCCTCCTCTGGGTCCAGTAGCTCCATGGCCAAAGTAACACTTCCTCTGCCCTTCATAAACATCAACTGGGAAGAAAAGAGAAGGAATGAGAAGCCGTGAAACATAACGTTGCTGTCAAATAAAAAACCTTCAATCTCCACAAAAGCAATTTTTCAGGAATTAAGGGAAAACTTTTTAACACCCATTTCAGGTCCTGAATGGTTTTCACGGATCCTAGGGCCATGTGTTTGTTATTTAGATCTATTGCTATTATATTTTATATGTTTTATGCACTCGCAAATAAGTCCTTTCCTCCATTGGATACAGCGTTGGCCCAGAAGGGCATCAGCAGAGGGCGTTGTTGGCCATAAGACCATAACCCTATCAAAACAACAGTCAAAGTGTATATTTTCATTTTTACCAATGTTTTATAAGATTTACCGAAAATAAGAATTTATCGAAAAAATGCGAATTATATCTCTTTTATCATAAAACCGTGAGGAAATGACTAAATCCAGATTTAACCCTGCCATTGGAAAGAGGAGCCTGTTCCCTATCCATAGATGTATGATTTGGCCATAATAAGGTCAAGGTCAAATATGAATTTATAATTCAAATGGATTATAATTTATTACTGTATCTACAAATACTTCTGTTTAATTATCTTCCCTGTATTAATTTGCTTAATTTATTGTACACTTGATCTCAAGAAGGTGGTGAATGAGCTCAGCGAGCGAAATCAAAAGAACCTCAATGTTTTCATGGTGTTATTCAACGGCACAGATGCAAAAATAAATCATAATTTATATTCTCCTTTTTTTCATTACAATTTACTCAAGCCTAGTAACAGACACAATATTTGTGACACTGGAAATATATACCCGAGATCCCTAGATGTTCCTAGATACCAAGAACATGCAAATTGACCTTGTAGAAGTGGAGCAATCTTCCATTTACTTAGGCATGTAGTACCTTTAGGCGAAATTTCTGAAAATAGGGCTACAGCTTAACAGGTCTGATTGCTATGTCCGCCCATCACAATCACGCAAACTGTCTAACGCCTGTCCCGTCTCCCTGTGAGTGGCTGTCTTGTGGTGATGACCGGAGTGGTGGACGCCCCGTGATGATGACCGGGAGTATGCAACCCTCTCTACGCCACCCCCATACCTCAAATGCATCCGCCATCAGCTCTATTTTCAATCTTTCAAAATGTTCAGTTGCTATTGCATGCACTTATTTGTGTTTCATTACATGTATGTGTGCATAATTACCAACTGTTTCGCCTGTTTTATTGCAACACTACTATGACAGACATTTCCTATTGCTAGGTTTTATTGAGTTTTTCCTTACCTTCGCGTGGGGTATGTCTGGGAGTGTTGCATTAATTTATTTTATTTATTCAAAATGTTTTAGACTTCATGGTGTTTTTGTTTTGTTCTTGATTCATTGTGATGTTTCTTCTTGACTTGTTTAACACATTCCTGGCCAACCACGTATATATACGTTATTGGGCGCCGTCCTTAACACATTCTGTGCCACGCAGTTTGCCCATCTTATACCACTCTGCCAGTGCTGTAAGCCTATGGAGTCGCTCACCTTCTTTGCAGGGCTATAACTTTTTAAATATTATAGCTATATCGACATTACTATGGCCCATTCAACATCGGGTATCTATCGTTCGGATGTGCAGGGCTCTACAGTGCGACCATATTACTCGCATTTGCCCCAATAATATGTGTGTGCGAACCGGAAAAATCAATTACTCGCACAGTGTGCGAGTGAAGATTACAACCTCAGTCGTACTTTTTTCTCTCCGCTGCTAATCGTAAAAAAAACTACAAGTCCCACATTGCACTCAAGCCAACGGTCCAATCACAATAGAGTGACGTGACTGGTTTCAAGGGAAATAAAGGAAATTACCAATTGGAAGCTCTCATTTGCTTTTTTACTTCCGGACATTCCGCCATTGCCCTAAGCGAGACTTTTCCGAGACAGTAACATTAAGTTAACTTATTCTAGTCTTACCAATAGATTTTAGAACACCTAGATTTATCGATAGCAATAGTAATATAACGTTAATGCAACAACGAATGCCTTGCTTTGTTAATCATAACGTTGATGCAGTAGCGTATGTCGTTGTGTTGGCTGTAACTGACATGAGAATAGCAACACTGTGTACACATTCAAATTGCGATTATAATCGATTCTAACATTTTCAAATCGATGCAGTTGAATTTTCCCCTTAGGATCGATGCATTGCGATGCATTGTTATAATATACACCCCTATACCAAAGTCACTGGCCCACTGTGCGTGTGTGTATGTGTGTGTGCTAACTTGAAAAGCGTTATCAACAGCAGAGGTGGGTGCAGGCGGTGTAACGTAATTGGCAGAATCGACTGTCGATCAATGGTCTACCTGACACGCAAACTCATAAACAATGTTTCTGTACTGGAGGTGTACAGTATTTCAATAGGCAACCCTGAAAGGATTCTTTTTCTAGAAGAGCAACACTAGCCAAAACATAGGCATTGTATGCATAAAAGGGGCAAAAGTTAAGTTTTGTAGCAGTAGTTCAATGTCACTGCCTTTTTTTATTAGGCCTACAGTAGTTGTTGGCTACAACTTTTCCACAGTAGGCATTAATCACTTAATAGTTCAAATGTCTGTGTCCCATTCCCGTTTGCACACGCAGATACACACACACAGTGGGCCAGTGACTTTGGTGGTATGTGCTATTGCACAGATGTGTGTCCCGTTTGCACACGCACGCACAGTACAAATATACATTTATTTAAAAAATAAATAAAAATAAACTCTGTTACTTGAAATATTTTCACTGTGCTCCTAAATATTTGTGTGTGCTCCTAAATTTTCTCATTTAGGAGCACATGTGCTCCTTGGGAAAAAGGTTAGCGTAGAGTCATGATGTGGGAACGTTATATTTTTCCATTCATACATTGTCGTGTTAGTACCGTCATGAATATAAGTATGTTTTAGAGTGTATAGCAGTCATTCCTAGAACGCGAGTTATAGGCCCAGACGCATATTATACATAATCGATGCGTTTCGTTCCTATACACTAGGGATGCCCCGATCACGTTTTTTGCCACCGATACCCATCGACTATGAGCCATATCGGCCGATACAGATCGTTTTTGGTTTTATAATTATTTTTTATATAGTTATTATTTTTCTATTTTTATAAAATATATATATTATATAATTATACTTGTAGTTGTATTATCTGCGAGACATCGCTACCACGCAACAAGTCAAAACGCTCGCTATCTGCAAACAGCTCCACTGTCTGTGTGTATACTCTGCTTTGGTCAAATCACATTCAGCATTGCCATCTTCGCAGTGTTGTTATTAAGCATGATAGCTAATTAGCCAATGTTCAGCTGCAAAAACGAATAATGTCAATTATGTTATAAGACATTGATATCAGGAGCTATCTGTAGTTACCGCTAGCCGGCTAGATGACGTTAGACAATGCATCATGTATTAAAATAACCTTAGACAATGCATCATGTATTAAAATAAAGTGAACTATTTAGTTTACTGGGTCATTTACCGTACTTTTCGGACTATGAGCCGCGGCTTTTTCCCCCATTTTTCGACCCTGCGGCTTATATAACGGTGCGGCTTATATGTGGACAAAACCCGAAAATCGAAATATTGCTTTTTTTACTGCATTGAAATGTTATTTATCTGTTCCTTTATTTACTTAATACAACTTGTAAATGAGTTAATTCTTGTTATTTGTCCGACAGTATTGTGTCCCAATGGGAGTCATTCTCTGTAGAGGTGGGAGTCATTCTCTGTAGAGGTGAGAGTCATTCTCTGTAGAGCTGGGAACTTAAAGCTCAATATAAGAACGGCCATGCACCACCACTCACAGAATCGAGAAAGAGCCATCAATCTGTCAATCCTTTCCGTGTCCGGGCCGGGTGAGGTTTCCTGTGTTGAGTCAAATTAAGCCGCAGGCTCCACTCCTTACATATGGTAATTAAACATTAAAACGCATGCGGCTTATAGTCCAGTGCGGCTTATATATGTACACATCATTCAATTTAGCTGCTGCGGCTTATAGTCAGGTGCGGCGTATAGTGCGAAAAGTACGGTAGTTAAAACAGTGAGCTAACGTGAGCTAACGTTAGCTACCTAGCTAACGGAGGTCTCATGCTGGCCGATCGATCGGCACGGGGCATCCCTATCATTCTTAAACTGAAATGCGCATTTGTTGATATCAGGAGCTATCATTAGCTAGCCAGTTAGACAATGCATCATGTATTAAACTAAAGTGAATAGTTGACTGTGTAGTTTTGTTTAAACAGTAACGTTAGCTCACAAGCGATAGCTAGTTAGCCAACGCTAGCCAGCACTTGCGAAAACGAATGCCAAACTGATGATATCAGACGTTGATATCAGGAGCTATCAGTAGCTAGATAACATTAGACAACGCCTCATGTATTATGTTGAAAGAGGAGCTCTGAGCTGCTCATCCACTCGACTCTTGCCATAAGAAGGGTTTGTTGACATGACATGGGTCTGGGAGGGGGAGGAGGAGGAGGGGCAAGACGTGCAGCATCAGCAGAGCTCTGTGTGGCTGTGAGAGAAGAACGAGTGAGAACTCCACAGATAATTGGATCATGTTTTCCGTGTCATCGATCGGTTTTCTCACGATCGGCGAAAATAAAGCATTATCGGAATTCACCAATCTCATATTTATACTGAATATCGTTCGATACCGATCGCTGGCCGATCGATCGGGGCATCCCTACTATACACGCTATATTAAAAAATTCAAACGCATATGCTCGGTAAACATTATGCTCCATCATGCGTGAAGGAAAGGGGGGGGGTGTCGTTTATGATTCTTTGATCGTCAGTAACGGCTTTCCTTAGTATCATACGTTGATCGGATGGATTGCAATGAAATAAATGGATCGAGCTGGAATTAACATTAGATTCCCCTTAACTGTGGCCGATGAGTCCGCATTATTTGATTTCGATCTGCTAGATCCATTTCCCGTTTGTATGACGCAATAAACGCCGAAAGCTATTGATTCTTGCGTCTCGAAAGCGATCCCATGCACTTGAGTGTTTGACTTGATCAACATAACAAGATAGCTCTGCCGGATGATTTTCCGCGATGCACAGAGCGCCACATCCGGTTTAGAGTGGAGTGCAACTCGCCCAAAATCCACCAGGGGGCGGTATTGAGGCGTTGCAATACCTTCCTGGATGAATTATGAATGCCAATAGCGAATAAAGGAAATAACGATCATAAAAACAAGTAAACTCGTTGTTGGCGTTATTAGATTGGCGGGCAATAACGAGTAAACTAGTTTTTTGTGCAGGATGTGTTAAACGGCCAACCACGTATATATACGTGTTACCACTCGGTTTTGCTTTTATTCCATTTTAATATCCTACTCAATGTCACGGAGCTGTATGTTGGCTGGAAACGGCATATCCGGACTCCATCCATTTTAAGAGCGATTTGACGTCAATTTCAGCTTGATCGGGCCTTGTTCTCCATCCGGGGTCATCTTCGACAGCAATTTTAAATTCGATAAACAGGTCAGCGCCGTAGTCAAAAACAGTTTTTACCACCTCAGACTCCTGGCGAAGACAAAGGCATACCTCTCCCAAAGTAACCTAGAGACGGTGATACATGTCTTTGTCACCACTCGCCTCGACTACTGCAATGCCCTCTACACAGGCATAGACAAATCCCTGCTTCGCCGCCTACAACTGGTGCAGAACGCAGCCACGCGCCTCCTCACCAAAACAAAAAAACATGAGCACATCAGCCCAGTTTTGGCCTCGCTCCACTGGCTACTAAGGCTGAGCCCGAACGTTCGTTCGTTAAGCTGACATTCGGACTTTAATTAATGGGTTCGAACGTTCGGTGAAAAAAAATAAAGCAGGCGCAACGAGTCGCTCGGCTCAACCAGTATGGTCTCTGCCGGGCTGTTGCTGGATACTCAACCAGAGCTCTAGTCTCAACCAATGCAATAGAACAATTTTGATTGAATGACAGGCGATTCTGCCAATTACGTCACACAGCTTGCACCCGCCTCTGCTGTTACCACCAATCAGCAAGCGTTTATTATTTTTTTACTTCCGGCAATGCCGCCATTGATCTGCTTGCGAGAAGCATTAACGTAGCGTTAGCTCCCCGCCGAGGAAGTAAAAGTCGTAACAAGGTTTCCATAGGTGAACCTGCGGAAGGATCATTAATGAATACCAGCCTTTTTCGGCCACGGAGCGCGAGCTTCATGGCGGGAGGTGGTTGCGTTGGAAACAACTCTGGCCGAGGCGGCAGGCGTGTTGGGAGCCCGGCGGGACCCCCGCGCCGGTGTCTCTCTGTCGTCCCCCGTTCCGAGGTAGACGGTGGAAGGAGCCGAGGCGCGCGCCTCTCTCCTTCCCGTCGACCAAGAGTGAATACCTGTTATTGAACGTGTAACACTAACTATATACTCAGTAGCTTGTTTATTTTCTTCTGAGTGCTTTGTTTAATTACATGTTTACATGAACAGCCACCACTGTAAACAACATGTTTTTTCACCAATAGATTATGCAATGCCGCCCTCCGTAGGACTAGGATCTATAATAATAATAAAAAAAATAAAAATAAAATTATATAAAAAAAAATAAAAATTAATAAAAAAAAAAGTATTAAAAAAATTACAAAAAACGAACGTTCGAACCCTAAAAACAGGGTTCGGGCTCAACCTTACTGGCTACCTGTTCGTTTTAGAATAGATTTTAAATTAGCCCTAAATGTTTTTAAATCACTAAATGGCACGGCTCCTCCCTATCTATCCGACCTCTTGCACCACCACACCCCCCACCGATCCCTCAGATCAGCTGACCAGCTGCTATTGGTGGTGCCTAGATCTAGGCTCAAGACTAGGGGAGACAGAGCCTTCTCCACCGCAGCGCCTAGATTGTGGAACAGCCTCCCCCTCAACGTACGGGCCGCCCAGACGTGCAGGCTTTTAAATCACTTTTAAAAACCTACTTGTTCTCCTTGGCCTTCCCCCCCACCTAATCACCACTAGACCCCTGGCCCTTCGATCCTCTTTGTTTTACTGTGTCCTACCTGTTTTTATTACTTTCATTGCTTTACTGTGTTTTTAATTTTATATCTTGCATCGTATTATTTTGTTTTTATCAACCTGCCTGTGAAGCACTTTGGTGCCAGCCGCCGCTGCCTGGAAATGTGCTATACATATCGATCTACCAGATGGCGATCAATAACTGGGAAATTCTTTTTGGAATCCAACCGGCCACAGGTAAGAGCAATTTGAGGCCTTGTTCTCATAGCCATCCACCCGGTCAACGTATGATGTTGCAATAACGAATGCCGTTATTGGTAATCAATAATCAGAAACGACTTCCCCCGCCCCCCCCCCCCTTTCATGCATTCATGGTGGACCATGATACCGATCATATGCATTTTGATTTTTAACTCTAGCTTGTGTAGGGCCAAAACGCCAATCGATTTAACGTTATTAGCTTAGCGCCCTATAACTAGCTTTGCAGGAATTACCCTAGAACATTGCGGTATATAGTTCATATCCACGACGCTATAAAATGGGAACGTATTGATGAAAAAAGAAATTCTTTATGGCATATTGAAGGGAAGGTTTATACTGTCAATTGACAATGACAATGGACACATAGCAATAAAATATAGATTTAGCTCTACAAATAACCTCACGCACAGTGAAACCTTGTAATGAAAAGCTGGCCTCATAGAGTGGGATTAGATGGGCCCCATTGGCCATGAATGTGTTAAAGAAGACGTGTCCGGCCCATGGTGACATTAACGCGTGTTGTCGGGCCTTACAAATAAAACCTTATTTCAAAAGGCCTTTGATTGCTAGCTATTTCTTGTGATTACATTTTTTCTTGTGCCGTTTTCTGTTTATACTATGTTTTTAACTATGTTTTATTTTAATTACATTTTTATTCTGTATTTTATTTTATTATTAACACATTGAACACCATAAGCTTCCCCCATCCTTCACTGTCTAGCGCCAGCTTTTCATGACCATTCTCGCAATATTTCACGATCTTTGCAGGAGCTATTGTACATTCTATATTATAATTATGACGACAATAGTATGGCTCATTTGACAGACACTATTTCTAGTAAAACATGTAAAAAAGAGTTTGTTTCTACACACTGTAGTTTGTAGTTTATTACACGCTAAACACCATCCATTTCCAAGATAATCCAGTCTTTTTCCATAGATCGCGAGATAAAACGTGTTATATGCAATAAGCCCAAACCGTTCTGGTTGACCCCGTGAAACCCCAAATCAAAAAGGTATATACCATGTACACATGTGCCTTGACAAAATTATCAAGGGGGGGGGGGGGTAGTCTTACCCCAAAAAATGCGATCGTTACAACACACTTGGTTTATGTCTGGTAAAGTAAGCCACTGTGATCGTTACAGAAACATGTTTCAGGTTTGGTAAAATAGACATAGGGGGTCCTTACCTTAGCCAGAAGGTATACGATATATAATATCCGATATACCGATATTGTCCAACTCTTAATTTCCGATACCGATATATGCAGGGTCACCCCCCCACCCCAAAAAACTGAATAATTTCAGGTAATTAACATTACATATCTCTTGTCGTGGAATTAACAACATTATGCATACTTTTGACAATAAATAAAATAAGAATTTGTTCTTACTTGCTTGCCTGGTTAAATAAATGTAAAAATAAATAAAAATAAAAAACGATACCGATCATTTCCGATATTACATTTGAATGCCAATATCGGCCGATAATATCGGACATCCCTAGTTTATATGTAATTACACGTGTTTACGGGACACTATAGGTTTTGAGGTGAGCAGATCTGCTAGCGATTGCCTTGGAAGAGCTCCTCCCCCTCAGAGCGAGTCTCGATAGTCCGGTTCATTCATTGCCTCTCCTGTTCCCTTTCTATCAGAGTTCAAAAGGTAGGTGATACTGCCGCCTGGTGAGATTCAATTGGCATTGCAATTACAACGTAGGCAAACGAGCCAGGGACACATAGAATGATCCGGATGATGGTTTAGAACGGGGATCAGAGGAAAAAGATCAAAGGATCAAAACCCGAGAAATCTCGAGTATAGCGCTCAACCGCTGGCGAGATAACCCGGTAAATTAACTATGTTTTAACCCTGTAGCACTTTGGGATCCTAATGAACGAAAAGTGCACTACAAATACAATTTATTATCCTTATTTATTATCATTATAAAAGAATGTTGGAAGGCTGAATTAGTCAGTTCTTTAGCTGCAGTGGTTGCAGGGATTCCAGCATTAATAGTTCCACACAACCTTTTTGCTAATCCCCTCATCCACACAAGAGCAAGGTAAATGTGGAAATGCGCTGCGATTGGCCCTCAGGGTATGTGGGCCTTCGCTGATTCGCTCAGCCACACTTGACGTTTGAGTATAAATGTGCCCTATTCAAATTTAATTTTGGCTCTCTACTGACTCGATTTCAGGAAGATTTTGAACGTTGGTCATTATTACCTCTCTCTCTTGCTGCACGTATCAATTGCGTTAAGATGAACTCTCTCCCAAGGTTTTCTTATCTTGTCCAGTGCCTGCCTATCTTTCTTCCCCACTCATTCTTTCAAAAAATTGACAGCCTAGTGTCCAAATTTATTTGGAATAACAAAGTTCCCAGAATTAGTAAAGCTCTATTACAAAGGAGTAGATCTCTGGGTGGCATGGCTCTACCTAACTTCAGAGCCTACTATTGGGCAGCCAATCTCAGAATCATACAGCAATGGCTACAGTCAGACAAACCTCTGGTGTGCCCTATGTGGGTTGACATCGAAGCCTCATCTGTCAAACCTGCTTCACTAACCGGTCTTATACATGCCCCCATTAGTTCTCCATTGGCCCCCTACTTCAAAAATATAATCGTTAAAACTACATTCAGAATTTGGAATCAATTCAGACGCCACTTTGGGTTTAAAACTCTATCCCACTTGGCCCCGATAGCAGCTAACCCTTTATTTCACCCCTCATTGATGGATGGAGCATTCTCCTTATGGGCCTCACTCGGTATTAAAACACTAGGTGACCTATATATAGATAATGTTTTTGCCTCCTTTCAGCAATTATCAGAGAAATATTCAATCCATAGCCGACATTTCTTTCGGTATCTACAGATTCGTAGCTATGTCTGTAGCATTAACCCTATATTTCCCAACCTTCCAGAGGTAACACCCATCGACTCCTTTTTAACCCCGATGTCTTCCATCAAGGGCATGATATCGACTATGTACAATCTCATTCTCTCCTTATGTCCAACCACAATACACAATATTAAAAGTAAATGGGAGGATTTAGAGGAGGAGATCTCGGATGACATTTGGGTTGACATTCTACGTCTTGTTCATTCTTCTTCTATTTGTGCAAGACACGGGCTGATACAATGCAAAATTGTTCATCGAGTACACCTGACGAAAGTCAGATTAGCCAAAATGTATGAAGATATCGATCCTATTTGTGATAGATGTCATTCGGCCCCAGCCACATATACTCACATGTTTTGGACATGCCCCTCCTTGCACAGGTATTGGACAAATATTTTTGAAACCATCTCGGGAAGTATTGAGACAAATCTTGAACCAAATGTATTGACAGCGCTTTTTGGATACTCCCCACCTATGTTATCACTTTCAAAGCACAAAGCACACATTGTGGCATTTACCACTCTACTGGCCAGGCGGCTGATTCTGTTTAAATGGAAGTCCGCTGCTCCCCCCACTCACCTTCACTGGATTAGAGACATACTATACTTTATCAAACTTGAAAAGATAAGATGCACTCTGAGAGGTTCTTCATCTATGTTCAAGAAAACGTGGGGTTCATTCCTTGTACTTGTGGATGATGTACAGTTCCATACTATTCCAGAATAACAATTTGTATGCTGCTTGTTGGTATTCATCTGTGTGAACGTTAATTCAACGTGAGTTATTTGATATACCGGATATACATTGGAGAAGCATATTTGGGTACCTAAACATGTGCTATATATTTGATATACTATGTATATACGTTTGAGACGACTGTCGAGCGACCAAGTCAGTGTTTGTTTGTATTATTATTTACTTTTGAACTCTGTTTTATTTTTTCTTGTTTTTTATTTTTTTATTTTATTTTCTTCTGTTTAATGTTGTTATCTGTTCTATGTGGACAATGACAATACAACAATGTATATATACAGACATATACTTATAATGTCTATGTCCTCAAAAAAGTATAATAAACAAAAAAGTGAAAAAAAAAAAGAGTATAAATGTGCCCTAGGGTTGAGGTTGGAGTGCAGCAGAGAAAGGGAGTGTTGCGTGATCACACAAAACTGACTAATTCCAGAGGGAAACGTACAAACATACAATTCCATGTGCTTGATGCCTGTAGTACCTTGAAACAGTTTTCATCCGACATGAGCTGCTCAGCTTTGTGCTGGTAGGCTCCTTCTACGGTGGCCCTGGATGCCTGCGTGGATAGCGTTCCCCCGGTGGCCTTATTGGTGCTTTCACTGAGGTACAGCTCCGTCACGCGTACACAGACGTCATCGCTCACAATGTGCTGGAGCTGAGGGGGGAAAACGGTTGCCATAATGCCACAGTATTGTCAATACAAGTACTGAAAAAAGAAAAGTAATATAAAAATAGTATAGTACTTCATGAGAGAAGGCTTTGGGGGATGGTGGGGTGGCCTAAAGGTTAGAGAGAATTATGGATAGGGTATCCATCTGTTGGTTGTGCAGACATGGCAGCATTTCTGCTGATGAAAATGGAAAGCGATCCAAGTCTGTGCTCGTCATTGTTGTCACCATTAACCCTTTCAAAGCTGAAGACAGAGCAAGCTGCTGGGCGAAGGGAAGGCGTTTAGCTGCCTGTCGAGCTATACTTCACAAACTATACTAGACAGAGCAAGCTGCTGTCTCCAGCATCATGACGAAGGTAAGGCGTTTAGCCGTCTGTCAAGCTATACTTCACAAACTATACTAAACAGAGCAAGCATGCTATACTAGAAAGAGCAAGCATGCAGATTCTGCACACCCTGTGCTTTTACTTAATCATCACCACCAGCATAAAGTGAACATTGAAAGCACAACCAAATGGCTGACTCAGCACTCACCAAAATGCAACACCTGCAGTACTAACTGTACATCAGGGGGACGTGTCAAGAAACAACATCCTAAATAATACAACTCATGTGGTGATTGGATGCCCTAGATCAAAGTATGGGTCGGCACCGACCGGTGGGTCCCAGCAGGGGGGCAAATGGGTAGTAACAGTTGCTGTACATCCTTGTCCAAGAAAAGGTCAGTTTGCTAACATAATAGCCAGGCAATGCTACATCATATTCACCAACAATGCAAACAAAATAACATCTCTCGTAGTGGGTTCCACCATGAAATTTTTTTTTTGGAATCATTGCCCATTCCAAAACGTCCTGATTGCTAAATACCAGTATGTATTTTTTTTTATCCACTTTTTTCTCCTCCTGTTTTTCTGTGTTTTTCTCCAATCCCAATTTAGTCGTTATGCCAATTCCCCCCTCCCCTTCCTGGTCGTTGCTCGCATGTGCCCCCCACTGGTCGGTCTAGGGAGCCCTGAAGTCTATCAGATGCTTCCTCCGAGACATAGGAGACAGCCAGCAGCATCTTTTCACCTGCCAGCGCGGATTCTCATTGGTGAGGTGTAACGTGTGGGAGGTCACACTACTCTCACCATCTCCCTCCCTCGCTGTGCAGGCGCCCTGACTGTTTACAACGACCAGAATACCACCCCACCGGCTTCCCTCCCACTGACTCTGCCAATTGAGCCAGTATGACGGCCGGCCAAGCCGGAGGCAACGCTGACAGCCGGATTCGATACCAGTGTCTCTCGCGTTGGTGACGAGCGCTTAGTCCGCTGCGCCACCCAGCCACCCCCAAATACCAGTATGTCTGACTGAAGATTCCCTGTGTGATGAATGAATACATAATTTGTTGTACTGACCTGCCGTACTATGCTCTGGATCAGCTTGTCCATGGTGAAGGCGATGTAGGCGTGGATGGTGAACATCTCCCTAAGGGAGTCCTCGTACTGAACCGGCTCCATGTTTCCATCCAGAAGGTTCCGCACCATCTCCAGGAAGGCAGAATAGTAGTCCTCTACTTCAACATCCACTGCAAGGGAACATTGAAAATTATATACAGGAAAAAAGTTACATACCGGTATCTACTTACACTTTTCAATAAAATGGACATTATCTACAGTATGTTGTTGGGGATATCCAAGAAAAAAAGTGGTCCAATCTAAATTTAAAGAGTAAATACACCCATGGTAAATTTGCTGCCCAACTAGTGGTTGATATTTTCATCTTCATGAAAAAATCTAGACTGTGATAGTACCTCCAAAGAGGCACTCTATGACATCACAGATTGGGCAGGGACAGAGTGTGCCGCAAGGTGAAAGTTTTCAATCACTAGGGCACCAAAATCACCATGGGATTAGTTGCTCTTCATCAACGATAATAAAGCTAAAGACAGAAAGGAAAACACTATAGGCATTTTTTTTGACTCATCAAAGGCATTTGATACAGCCAATCACCTATCCTCCTGCAGAAGCTCTCACATCTTGGAATAAAAAAACAATGCACTGCTTTGGTTCACCAGTTACCTTAACACATTGAGTGCCAGCCACGAGAAATCTCGTTATTTCATGCCATGCGTTGAGTGCCAATGACAAGAAATCTAGTTTTTAATCGTTATTTTTTTAATTAGAGATTTCCATACATTTTTCATCAATCTAGCCTCACGTTACCATTGGGACTGGCTTTGAGCTCCAACAGGGAAAATACCGCCCCTTATCGTCTCTCCGGATGGTATTGCACCCATTGGATTGGACTGAATGAAATGGATGGGAAAAAAAGACTCCGGAATCCACATTTTACTTATCAGGCATGTAACCGGAGACGATCCCATTCATTGCCCACCCTCAGAACAGCATGGAATATGTGTTTCCAGTACGCAGCGGTGGATCAATAAACGTGATCGATATTTGGAATGGCGATCAGGAATTGGAATAATCTTTTTGGAGAACATCTGATCTGAGGTAAGGAATCAATTTCTTGGGGTAATCAGAGTTTTTTTCACCTATATCTCAGCGTGTCCCATATGTGTGTGTGTGTGTTGATCAGGAAATGGATAATCGATCTTTCAGCCCGCTTCTCTAGCGTGCATAAGTACACATATACTATCGATAATCTAGCGTCTATTTGAAAACGATTAATAAATAGGCCAAAAAATTACAATGTGTTTTGTGTATTCCACTAAAGAGCGATTCCTGCAGAATATTTGTTTTTCTGGAATTTAAAAAAAAATGGCGTTTTTCAAAATGGTATAAAATGGAAATGTACCAATTAAAAAACAATCCGTTTCGACAATGTTGACTGCAAACAAGTCATTGATAAGCGACGGGCGTATTAGACACATAGCCATAATTTAAGATATAGTTTATGCGTTCGCAAATGTGCTCGCCCTCCCATTGACTACAGCGATGGCACTCAATCGCTAAATCGTGCGCCCCCTGCTGGCACTCAAAGTGTTAAAGATAGACCGCAGTCTGTATCCTATAATGGGACCAATTCTCCTTTTCTTCCTTTACTTTGCGGTCTGCCACAAGGTTCAATTCTTGGGCCTGTTATTCTTGTTATATATCAATGACCTCCCTAAAACGTCTCAGACAGGCTGTCGAAAATGTTATTTACAGATGACACAAGTGTATTCTATTCACATAAAGATCCTGATACCATAAGGTCTTAAATGAAGAACTTAAACTATCAATTTGGTTTACTTTAAAGGGGAACTATCTTATAAATGGCCTTTTTCAGTGTTTAGCATTGTTTCCTAGCTATGTGGACTAGTGTTGTCACGATACTGGAATTTCGACTTCGATACGATACCTTGAAAAGTATCGATACTTTCGATACCAAAAAAAAAAATTATAATATTTTCTTTTATTATAATATTATTTTTCTTTTACAAATTTTGCTTTTGTTGCTGGTTGATTCTCCTCAGCTTCTCTCTGGTACTATACGAGAAGATAAATACACTTTTAAAACCCTTTGTTTATCTTTAGATCAGAGAGAGAAAGAGAGAGTGGCTGCTGGAGATTTTAGGTCTACTGAGCGCACCTTTCTAGTTATGACCGGAAAACAAGGGTAAGAGAGAGAGAGCGAGAGAGCGAGAGAGCGAGAGAGCGAGAGTTCTCCGGAGCTATGCTCGGAGCATTTATTAACGTTACATTTTCAACAACATTGCTGCTAATTGGACACTTCATGGAGGCGGGGTAACGTTGTGTCGGGTTCATGTGTGTACTGGTGTAGGATGGGCTCCGGCTCCGCTAGACCTAACGTTGGAAACGGGGTAGTTGTGTGACACTTGGAAACGGGGTAGTTGTGTCGAGTTCATGCGTGTACTGGTGTAGTGGGCTCGGCTTGACGTTACTCCGTTTCCATGAAGTAATAGGTGGCCAGCTAGCTAGCATTAAGCTAACGGAGGAACGACAGCTAACGTTAGCTAATAATAGCGTTGTTTACAAACTGAAGACAGGGCTGCGCTGCCCGGCTGTGAGGGGAGGAGGCTGCAGCAGCAGCTTGTGTCTGTTGCTCTGAGCGAGGAGGAGGAGGCGGAAGGGCAAGGCTCTGGCAGCGCGTCTGTCTGTCAACAACTTGCGGGAGCAAGCCAGCTGGTACAGATACTGCAGAAAGTATCGGTACTTCGGGAAATGAGTATTGAAGCCGTTTTAAATATTCAGTATCGATATGTATCGATACTTCGATATTTTTGACAACACTAATGTGGACTTATATTAATATGATCTATGTCTCTAATTCTCATATTGGCGCATTCTTCCAATTCTCCTCTCACAATATTCACCCTCACTGAACTGAGTCATCTGAAATGTGCTGATTTGTGATGTCAGAGAGACTCAGCTGCATGAGACTCTGCTGAGACTCACACACACTCCACACAGTTCCCACCGTGGTTGGAGCCCAGGCTCAAAACGGCTTAAGATCTTGAGGTAGAAAAATGCTGTTTTTGAGGACTTGATTAGAAATACAAAACAATGAATTAAAAAAAAATTACAGAGGTGTTCCATAAACTCACAGGAATTGTGTAAAAGTGCTCAAATAGTGAAAGAAATAGTAAAATAGTTCCCCTTTAAATGCAACAAATGATCAACAAAAAAAAAAGAAAAAAAATCTGTCTCAAATCTGTGATTTTTAACTCCTCTTAAAGTAGGGATCAATGACATCCCCATAACTAGGGTGTGTTCTACATGATTCCTTGGTGTTCTGCTTGATGAATCTTTATCATGGAAATCTCATATCACAGCCATAACTACAAAAATGACCAAGAATAAGGCGGCTGGGTGGCGCAGCGGACATTGCACTCGTCACCAACGCAAGAGACACCGGGTTAGAATCCGGCTGTCGGCGTTGCCTCCGGCTTGGGCCGGCCGTCATACTAACTCAATTGGCAGAGTTAGAGGGTGGAAGTCTGGTTGTTGTGAAAAGCGACTCCTACAGGTCGGTTGGGGCGCCTGCACAGCAAAGTCAGGAAAATGGCGGGGGCAGTGTGAGCCTCCTACACGTTACTCCTCGCAAAATGAGAGTCCACACTGGCAGGTGAAAAGATGCGACAGGCTGCCTCCACATGTATCGGAGGGGACATCATGCAAGGCTTCTATCCTCCCTACAACCAGCCAGTGGGGGGCATATGCGAGCAGCGATCAGGACAGGGGAGGGAGAATTGGCACGAGAGGTAAAATTGGGATGGGGAGAAAATCACAAAAAAAAAAAAGAGAAAAAGTAGATAAAAAAAAAAGAAAATACCAAGAAAATTGGTATTCTTGGAAAAACACGTCACTTGATGAGCACTGAGGTTGCCACTATAGGGTAGTACTCATCAGACCAAACTTGAGCCCATATACCGTCTGCAGAAACAAGCTCTAAAAATAATCAGCTGTGTACATCGAAGTCATTTTTCACAAGTTAGGTATCCTCAGTGTTTATCAAGTGAATCATCTTCAGATCGGTGTATTTGTGTATAGTTCTTTAAAAAGAGCCCTTCACCCTTTCTTTCATGACATGTTTGCTCATAATTACCAATTTCATAATTACTCCACACATAGCTCGTTTTCTTAGACCACCCCATTCCCGCACTTTCCAATCTCAGTTTTGTATACTCTACCGAGGGTCAAAGTTGTGAAACTCTTTGCCTCCACATATTTTGGATTTTTCTTTTCTGAAGTTTAAAAGAGCACTAAAATCACATCTCCTAGCTCACCAATATGTTTCATATGGGCTCCCTTTACAAACTATGGTCTGATGACTTGTTGTATTTTGTTCATTTCTTCCTGTAATTATTTGTAGTTTCTTTACTTTATTTTCTCTAAACCCGAAGTCGCTAAACGGCTAAACTTGAAGCTGTATGGCATAAGTGCCTACTTCAGTGTCCATCTGTAGACCTGCTTGTATGTATTGTGAATTACTGTTCCTTGTGTGTGTTTGGGGAGAGGGGGTTATGTTATATTGATTTATTACATGGCGTTTTAACATTAGCCAAAATGCTTGATTGTGATTGGTGATTGATCGGTTGCCCCTGACAACGGTCAATTATTTCTCGATAACTGACCGCTGTCATGGGCAACGCGCAATAATGACAGCTGATACAGGTAACGGAGCGGTATTGACCAATCACAATCAAGCATTTTGGTCGCAGTCATGAAAGCTAAGCATTACCATTATGCACAGCTGCACTACATCAGTGCAATCAGACCACACACCTGCCGGCTGCCGGCGATGACAGAGGAGCCACAGAACAGAACAACTGCGTCTGCATTTGATCTCGTCTTGTCGATGGTGTAAAATGAATTAGGTATATTGTTAGTAAGTTAGCCATGTAATAATTGTCGCAAAATAATTGACCTTCACTGCGTTTATAACAGAACGCAGTGTCGGTCAATTATTTTGCGACAATGACCTTACGTAATCTCAGTATAATTTTGCTTCTTGGAGAATGCCACATACAAGCCCCTAGAGGGTTTTTAGGCAATTCTCCTTCACATATCTTTGTGGATTATATTGTATTATATGCAATTGTTTTTTATGTGTAAATAAACAAAACAAACGAGTAAACAAGATGGACCAGTTTTGTTGCGTTTCCAAGTTTCCACACTTACTAGGCTCCTTCATTCTCAGCTGAATGGCCGGATTCTCAGTCTTCTCTCGTTTAAGCCCCAGGACCTCCCTCTCCCACTCTCGCTCATGGGCGTCCTCCTCCATCTGCCTCTCTGCCTGCCCATAGATCCGCAGCAAGCGGGAGCAGAGGATCTGGTGCAGACGCAGTAAGATGTACCAGTTGTTGTTGACATAGAACATGTTATAGGTGTCGTCGAGGGCTCGCAGCTTCTGGGCCCCGGTGTTGCTGAAGAGGAGCTTGGACTTGGCCGTGCTGCTGCTGCCCGGCAGACCGTTGTGCTTCTTGCTGCCATCTTGGTCCATCTCTGCGTCCTCGTCGTCCTCGTCGTCGTCCTCTTCCTCGGCGTCGGAGAGCTCGCCGCGCCGTGCGAACAGCATGTCTGGGATAAAGTGATGGATGATCTGCTTGATCTTGTACTTGTCCTCTTTCTGGATGCCCACCTGCCTCTTGACGTGGTAGATGATGAGGGCAGCGGCGTCCTCCAGGATTTGGTTGTCTTCGTAGGTCAGGGTCATGTGTGGACCGCTGGGTGGAGGCATGGCGTTGTCCTCCGAGGCCTGTTCCTGGCGCTGAAGGACAGCAGTAGGTTGAGTCGAAGCATTTACTTATTTTGATATTTCAAGTCTGAGAAATACTGGCACCAGTAAATACATTCTGGTTAAAATATTTTCAAAACGTATTTATCTAATGTATCACAAATGTGGAGTTAACCTTGTTAAGTTTAGAATATAGTTTGGCCTTTAAATTGGGATTGTTTTGTATCTACCCAGCTTCAAATAAATAAAGAGTTATCCTTTAGCGACATTTTGTTTCCTTACCTCATCATATATCATCTCAATTTCATTGAGCAAAGTCTTGGAGCGGAAAACTTTGGTATCATTCTGCTTGAAGTTGATGCCCTGGTGGTCGAGTGACTTCAGGTAATACTTCTCATTCAATTCCCTCCAGATCTTGTTGAAGCCTCTCTGGGCTTCTCTCCACTCCTCCTCCTTCATCTTTAATCTGAAAACAGTGTCAAAGAAAAGTTTTACGATATGGAGGAGCAGCGAGCAAGACTTTCTGTTGATCAAATTCCATGACTATTGCATGACGAATAGCCTATATTTGTAATATATATGTTCAATTGATTAATTGTATTGGTGAAAGGCTGATTTGAATG
This sequence comes from Notolepis coatsorum, assembly GCF_963971535.1. Classification (NCBI taxonomy): domain Eukaryota; kingdom Metazoa; phylum Chordata; class Actinopteri; order Aulopiformes; family Paralepididae; genus Notolepis; species Notolepis coatsorum. The sequence continues at coordinate 36,413,081 of NC_140184.1, forward strand.
GCCCAAGCTTTATTTAGGCAAGAGACAACAATCACTTGGAAGAGGAAATATGTTGTTTGGGTGGTTATTATTCCTTCAGAGATAATTAGGTTTGTCAGCTGCCAAACCTGACATCATTTCAGTGGGTGAAAGAAAGATCACGAGCAATTATCCATGACATTTCCAATATATTTTGGACATGTATCATTTTCCATAACTCTTCCCGGCCTGGAAGAACAAGTACAAAGTTCACCAACTCTCAAACCAAAACCTATGGAATTAATAACAAGCTAGTTATCACAAGTCGTAAGTAACCTCTTCATCACTATGGGGATGGACACAGCTGGGTTCTTCTTGAGCCCATCGATAATGTCCTGAGCCTTGTCCCCGTATATCCTCTGGATGGCCTTGCGGTGGATGACCTCGGAGCACCCGCCCATGGTGTTATCCAGCCTGAAGCGCAGCTGCTCTTCTGCAGACATGCGTGACATCCTCCGCTGCACCGCCTCCAGGGCTCGGATGGTGGCCAGGTTGGTCTCCAAGACAACGTCCAGCTAAAAAGGGGAGGAGACAGCAAAAAAGCATTACCATAAGTCTAATGACCGCATGGTGTCAAAACGCTGGGTTGGATGATCACTAGAAGTTAGTGTCGCTCACCTCGAAGCGCTCGTCCTCACATCTGTAAATGTGCTCTTCATACTGAGTCTTCTTGGAGCTGACAAATGTCGAATCCTCCGACCAAGATGGGAACGACACCCAAGTGTCATTCAAAACCTGAAATGGTCCAGTGTTGTTGAACCCCTTGTTAGTATTTACAGAAGTGAATGGAACATGAGCAGAAGTGATGTGAGGCAAACCAAAATGCTAAGACGGCCTCTTACCTCTTTGCACAGTGGGGTCCTTCCTGTGCATTTGGGCTGTTGATAGCTCTTGGGCAGCGCTCTGTAGCTCGAGCCCAGCCTCTTGCAGGAAGCATAGTCTATCTCCATGGCGATGCCCTCTGTGGCACGCTCCTTGGGGAAGCTCTCCATATGGCTGGACTCTCGGTAGCCCAGGAAATTCTTAAACCAGGTGAACAGCTCTGGGAATTTTCTGTTGAGTTATTTTCCAAAATGAGTGAACAACAACAGTGACAACACAAGGAGCATGGATGTGATTGGGACGGGCATATGTCTAGTAATCACTCAGAGCTTCTTAACATCACTGTTTTTCTTAGAGAGCGATCAGAGTTAGGAATGCGAGGAACTAACATCCCATCATAAAAAGTATTTTGGCACAATACAGTAATTAGCTATTTAGCTCCTGAAATAATATCCTGAAACTGAAAATGATCTACATAAAAAGAAGCCAGGCTTCATCAGTCATTCAATATAAAGAATGGCCAGCGAGTAATAAAGTTTCCAGAATATATACAATGTCTATGAGCTTACCCCAGGAAGGGGATGACTAGCTGCACCAGCTCGGCACGCGAGATCACCTCCTGGTTGAAGATGAGCAGACAGCGCAGGAAGTTGTCGTATGCCTCAGAGCTCCGCAGAGCCTTCCTCACCTGAGACAAACACCAAGATCTCAGTGATGCATTTGACAAGGCTGCAAAGGGAAGTAAGGCTACCACAAAACAGATCTCGGAATATTAAAATCAATATCAAATATTAGTCTATATACTTGATGTTTTAGCAAACATATTTTCTCTTCTGAAAATGTTCTGTCGGAGAGGGGTCAAGGCAATCATGCACACAATACACACTAGGCAATTCTCTTTGCACTTGTTTTGAAAAGTTATGAATATTAGAGACATAAAGATAAAATTGCAATAACAACCAACATCTAAATGTCCCTTGAAGGCATTTCACAAGCATAACTGCATTATTTCATAACAGCATTGTTTCAGAGTAATCCGAAATTAGAAAGAAAAAATGCAGACCTTTTCAAAGAATTGAAACTCTGTGCCCGTGCTGTGTTTGCTGACCTCGGCCATGGCGTGGTCCTTCCCCATCATCTTGGGTTTCTTCTGCAAAGATGTAAAAATATATATATTATATATGCATTTTTTATGTGCATTTATCCTAACTGTGTATCATTTTACAACTGGAATAATATTTATCAGTTTTCCCAAAAACAATATGGTGTGTGTAGGGACCTTGACAGGGGGAGTGGTTCCCACTCCAGAGGGTCTCCTGATGGGCAGGCCATTCTGGTTCAACCTCTGCTTGTTATTGAGCAGAGGCCTCTTCACCGTGCCACCATGATCGTTACGGACAGACTCTGCCCTGTCCGCCGTCGTCTTGCTCAGCAGCTTAGGAGAGGATAACAGTCATATCAACAGTTATACTGATAAACATCAAATTTTTTTTCAGAGCTATTCAGGTCTCAACCATTACATTATTGATATACACATATATTTTATGCTCGCTTATGACTGTATTTATTTTTTACTGTTATGAAGAACTTTGAACTGCAATTTCTGTATGAAAAGTGCTATACAAATAAAGTTATTATTATTATTATTACATACATTGATATTGCAGAAGATTTTCATCTTTTACAAAGACTCTGGTCTGACTAATTTGGTAGGAATTTCACATTAGCTGCTTCGGAAGTCATTCAGGTTCTTGACATTTAATCCCTCCCACCATCAGTAATATTAGAATGGGAAGAGAAATTCAATAAGAACCAGGGTCAATAAGCTGAACTGGAATCGAAAATCCAAACCCTCCGTACCCTCCACTACCGTGATTTATCAATTTATCAATATTTAAGCCCTTCTAAATAGCTCGTTTTTCCTTCTCCACAGCCCCGCCCCACACAAGAGTCTCTTCACTGAATACTTACCACTGAGCTGTTGGCGTCTGGCAAGAACTGTCCAAATTCTGAGAGCAGGTCCTCCTGGTTCTTGAAGAGCCTGGCTACCTGAGCGTAGACCTCCTGCTCAGTCAGGGCTGGAGTGTAGTTGCCCCCAGCCTCTTTAGCATTTCTCTGCTCCTTCTGGAGAGACAATGAGGAATACAGATGAGACAACTGGTTAACACATCATAATATGCAAGTATGTATCCCACCTTCTCTTTTACACCATGTGTTGTTGGTGGAGACTCTACTAACTAACAACTCTAGGTTTACATCATGTATTCTTGATGGAGACTACTAACCAACACACCTCTAGGTTTACATCATGTATTCTTGATGGAGACTACTAACCAACACCTCTCTAGGTTTACATCATGTCTTGTTGGTGGAGACTCTACTAACCAACACCTCTCTAGGTTTACATCATGTCTTGTTGGTGGAGACTCTACTAACCAACACCTCTCTAGGTTTACATCATGTCTTGTTGGTGGAGAGACTCTACTAACCAACACCTCTCTAGGTTTACATCATGTCTTGTTGGTGGAGACTCTACTAACCAACACCTCTCTAGGTTTACATCATGTCTTGTTGGTGGAGAGACTCTACTAACCAACACCTCTCTAGGTTTACATCATGTCTTGTTGGTGGAGAGACTCTACTAACCAACACCTCTTTAAGTTTACATCATGTCTTGTTGGTGAATACTTTACATCAGGTTTACAGCAAACAGGTCTGCTGCACTGGTCATGATGCGTTTGTTTTTACACCGCTACACCACACTCTTTTCCTGTGGGTCGCGACAGCAAACCCCAGTCAGAAGGGGAGAGCAGTCGTGCTGTTGCGTATTAAAGTAGACATAAACATAAGATTCGGTCTTGCGCAGCAGTGCTTCCGTGCAAACGGGCAGGCTCAGTGGAGTGCCACTCATTGATTATACAGGTGGGGAATTGCTGCGGCGCTCTGCTGCAAGAATGCAAAATGTCCAGTGGTGCAGCCCAAAAAGAAGAGTCTGAAAATCGATTGTGGAGTGTTTCTTTTCACCTGATAGGTATGCAGAATTTCCAAGAAGGCTTTGTAGATGTCAGGCTGGCCCTGGAAGCGGTTCTTGATCTTATTGACGTAGTTTATAGCATGGTTGAACTCCACAGGTTGGTTGTTTTGGAGTGGTGGTCCACCAGAGGGTGTGCTGCTCACTGGAGTGTGGGACTGGACTGAGGGTGAGCGGGGTGAGGCGTATGAGGGGATTGATGGGTTGGGCTGACTGGTGGGGGTCAAGGCTGGAGACTGCATTGGCTATTGGGAGACCAGAGAAAACACAAATAACTATCAATTCTGTTGTACATGTGATGACAAGACATGAAGACTGAGTGTTTGCATGAGCAGTGAGGATCAATCATTAAGGTTATTTCATGTTACAATTAATGTCCAACTATCTCTCAAAGAACTAATTAAACCTCCTTGTAGACAAAAAAAAGTATTTCAGACCAAGACATTGGTCCAAGACAGGGTGTGTATATAGGAAGCAGACTCGATAGTATATTCTGCACTAAACCCGACTAATCCGAGCTCCTACCTTGCTGGTCTTGGCTGGTGTGGGCTGGGTAGGTAGGACTGGGGTTGGGGTGGTGGTGGTGGTAGGGTGGGTGGTGTGTGGGCCAGCCTGCTGAAGACTCTGGTGCTGGTGGTGCGTCACAGGCTGGCTGGAGGCTCCGCTCACAGGGAGATTCTGGACGGATATGCCGTGAGGGGTGATGTAGTGGATCTGACCCGGTGTGGTCACGTTGACCAGATCATTGGTCTGCACCTCAATCTTGTAGCCTGGTGGCAGGAAGGTGTTGAAGCCCATGATAAGGTCTGGGTGACCCTTGAAGAGCTGGGACACGCGGCTGATCACCCCAGGAGTGTCGATGCTGTAATGAGAGAACGCCGGGTCACCTTAGGCCGTTTTTCAATTCAATATCAACTCGTCTTTTCTGTCCAACTGACCTTCCCTTCAGCACCCCATCCCACCTCCTCCACAAGCAGAGACAAACAAACCACACATTAGAGCAGTGATCAACTTGCGGCCCACAGCAACTTTTTCAGTGGCCATTTATCAGATCACTCAACATGTCCAAACCTATATATTTGATTTGAACCCTCTGAAGATGACTGTATGGCCGTCTTTTGGAAAGTCTTGTGAGCTGGGTTTTAAGACTAGATGGAATGAAACTAGATACCTTGAGGAATCCCAGGAACTTCCCCCCAGGAACTAGTGTGTGTTTGCACTGTGGGGACCAGAGTCTAAACAGAAGTTTCAGGAGATTATTTGACCCCCAAAAAGACCCTACTCTGGGGGTAGGACTTTTATGATCATCTGCTTTCAACCAGGAAATCTGAACATGGAATAAGCAGATATATCTATTGATCTATGCAGAAAAGATTGAGTGCTATAAAATGTTTGTGTTTTTCTTTCAATAATGTTAATAAAACCGGGAAATACACACACCAACTTTCTTCCACGTGACTTTCGCTCACAGCTGATCTGAGAAAAAAAAATACATTCCTTGACCTCTACTTTAGTTAGCCCAATCAATACACAATGGATTCACATGACAAATAAATAGTGAGACTGTTGAACACCAATATTATGAGAGGGGCAGCCCTGATGAGCGATTGATTAGACTGATCAGTGAATACTTTTGGATGGCACCGGTTGAAGTTGGTCCACAACCAGACTCCATTCAGACAGCCTCGACACTGATATAAAAAATTAAATGCTCACATCACTCGTACAACTTCAAATTGGGTAATACACTCAATTTCAGACAATTTCATGTCTTCTCATAATGCAGATAATGAAATACATGTTTGGCAAATTATTCATTAAGCTATAGATTGCTAGTTTGCTGTCACCAAGGGACTGGAGAAAATGCTATTATAAACGGATATATCTAGTGATCTATGTACAAAAGCATTATTTTTTTTGGTTTAAATTAGATTGTATGAACTAAGCAGGGGAAATGTTGCAGCTCAAGCATTTCTAGATTGTTATTAGACAATTCGGGTGTGCCTCATTTGGATATAGTCACGTCATCTGGACTTGTTGCGAGTGGATTGGAATGACTAGAGACCTTTTTCACATGTCAAACTAATTTGCCTAATATTTGTGGATCTTTTCACTGCAGTGCAAACAGAGAACAATGGGTCGAACAAACTTAAAGTTCCACGTAATGCAGTTTCTGGCAATTAAGTGCTGCTGGTAGTTTCGGTGCAAATGCGGCTTAAGTTACTGGGAAAGTGATGAAATCGCGCTCCAAAGTCACAACATTTTGACGATATATTTGTATGTAATTGGGCACATTATGTATGCTAGTTCCATGCAGTTTTGTACAAAGATGCGATTAAAAAAATATATAATATGTAAAGTTGAGACTGCAATTTAAATACCCCCGTTTATATACTGAACCACATAATCACCATCAAGTCACAATTGCAGCACATAAACAAGCATGCATACAGACCCCATAAAGCCCCTATAAAGCATGTTTCACAATGCTGATCATTTTCTGAAGCAGTTGCTTGGAAATTAAGGGAAAAGAAGATGACCCAAAACTGGAACAGACCTCTGGGACTTGAACTCTTTCATGATATCAAGGAAGTCATTATAAACTTGAGGCTGGTTCCCAAACTGCAACTTTACTTGGTCCAGGTAGGACAATGCATCTTCAACCTGCAAAATAAAATGAGCACAGTGAAATTATTATTATTTTAGAATCTTATAAAAGACAGTCTGTGACCATGAGAATCAAAACTTGGAACAGAAAACTGAATTTGGAAATTGCCAAAACAAACATAAGTCACATTTGATTAATGTTTACAAAAAGAAAATCCTATTTTATATGTAATTTCACTACTACTACACTAAAGCTCATATACAGTCTGATATGTACTGGCTTCTGTATATTACATAATGTATAATATATATTTTATTATTATATATATATAATGTACTAAAACACAAAAGAGGCATGTTAACCCTTTAATCGCCAAAAACGCCGTAGGACATCTTTCCCCGCCATGCTCATTCTGCCAAAGACGCCGTACCACGTCTTTGATATCAATATTTCAAAAATCTGTGATCGAAATCATATTTCTCCCCCGGAGACCTGAGATCTCCTGTTGATCCCCTCTCAACTCTCCAACGGTTCAAGAGCGCCATCTGGTGGCCAATCGGCGGATCGCCCAAACAGGAAGTGATGCGCCGGAAGTGGTGCTCGCCCCTATTTCGTCCGGGCACCCGCTATCGTTAGCGGGACTCCATCTTGATACACTGGACATCGATCGGTTGCAAATAACTCGATAAACAACATGATTTGGACGTATATACTATTATACAACCTGGAAATGGATCGCATATTTCTACATCCCATAATAGGAAAATTTCTGTTCCACGCTCATCGCCCAACGCTACGAGGAAGCTACGGTAAGATTCAATGTTATTTTCTAACGTGTTCTAACTGCTCTAATGATCATATCACCCACACTAGATTAATCATATAACGTTGGCCACAGAATTATAAACGACCCCCCCCCCCATCTGGTCAACATCAGATGATAAGTAGTAACTTCTAGAAGCACGACCATTTGAAATTTTTTATCTCGCGCAGATTGCTATCAAACTGTATTTGATCATCAATATAATGCATTTGGGGCTATAAATCACGTTCTGGAGAAAGCTGCAGAAAACGATAAAAACATACTTATACTTTAGACCGTATTTTAGTATGAATATGTGAATGAAAAAGTATAACGTTGCTACACCCTGAACAATAGATATAGGACGTTGAATGGGCCATAGTAATGTCAATTTAGCAATACAATTTAAAAAGTTATAGCCCTGCAAAGAAGGGGAACTTCTCCATATTAAATAGGGCTGGCGGAGGATGGTAAATTATGAATTTAAGCTTGGCGATCAAAGGGTTAACGAAGGACTAGTTTTAATTTATTTAAGTGCATAATGTAGCGTAATATATAGTAGTGTAGTGTATATGGTGTTTAAAAGCGCTCTATATAAATTGGGTATACATGAGGCCCCATGAATGTATGTTAATGGTTTGGCACCTTCAGTCGTTGAAACTGCTGTTGGCCTTGGGTTGAAGCCAAGGGGGCAGGTGGATGAACATGGCTCTGTACCACTGCAGGCCCCTGGGATTGAACTGCTGGGCTGTGGGAGTGAGGTCCAACATGAGCCGCAGGACTGTTGTTATGACCATGACCATGTCCACTTGAGCTTTGAGGCATTGTTGGCACCTGGAGGGAGAACAAGGACACACAGAGTTATAGATGCAAAGCGATGCAGGCTTTAACCTCTTAAACCCGAGGGGTCATCCGGTACCGGACCCACAATGACATTATGGCATAAATCCATCTCTACAGAATGTATGAATTAATGTTGCGTTTTTTTTCTCCAAATGTAGCAAAGAGTAAAGACCCCAACCCTGTCAAAACAGCAGTCAAAGGGGCGGCTGGGTGGCGCAGCGGACATTGCGCTCGTCACCAACGCAAGAGACACCGGGTTCGACTCCGGCTGTCGGCGTTGCCTCCGGCTTGGGCCGGCCGTCATACTAACTCAATTGGCAGAGTTAGAGGGTGGAAGTCGATGGGTGGTAATCTGGACGTTTGGTACAGCGACTCCTACAGGTCGGTTGGGGACGCCTGCACAGCAGAGACAGGAAATGGCGCGGGTAGTGTGAGCCTCCCACACGTTACACCTCGCCAATGAGTCCGCGCTGGCAGGTGAAAAGATGCGACAGGCTGCCTCCTCGTGTACCGGAGGGGACATGTGATGCAAGGCTTCTATCCTCCCTACAACCGGCCAGTGGGGGGCATATGCAAGCAACGTTCAAGACAGGGGAGGGAAGAATTGGCACAATGGAATTGGGATGGGAGAAAAATAGAAAAAAAGTGGACAAAAAAAACAGCAGTCAAGGTGTATATTTTCAGCAATACGTTTGTTTACCAATGGTTTAAACTTTAAAGTGTTATTAGTGAAATATAAAAGGCGAATATTGACGCTAGGAAATGACTAGGGATGCACCGAATATTGTGCCACTGAAAATTATCGGTCGAAAATGGTTAAAAATGCATTTTCGGCCGAAAGGTTTTTAGCACCGAAAATATATCACCGAATGTCAAAGAACAGGGTTACGTAACGTTCGTAACCTAAAGTGTTGTTGTGATGACGTAATCAAAACGCGGCTACAGACTTGCGCAACGTATAGACGCATAATTTTTTTCCATAGCCGCAGTTTGCGGAGACGCTCTCTGATTGGCCACTGACGTTTCTGGTCATGTGACATGTGCGCCCAATCGTGTGACACCCGTTTCTTTCACCGGTTAAGCTTAGGCGACTCTTTCGAAGTTGGTTAAGGTTAGAGTTTGTCTTAGAGCAGGGCGATAGAACACCAGCCCTGATTCCAAACTCTAACCTTAACCAACTTCGAAAGAGTCGCCTAAGCTTAACCAGTGATAAACTAGGCATTAGGTAGTTTGCATGCTGTTCGAGGCGGAAATGGGCAAAGACACAGCTCGTCACGCGATTGGGCGCACATGTCACATGACCAGAAACGTCAGTGGCCAATCAGAGTGTGTCTCCGCAAACTGCGGCTACGAAAAAAAATAACGCCGTATAGACCACTGCACTTCCGCATTACATGGAGCTCGTGAGGAGAGGGGGGAAGGGGAAAGAGAGCGCGGGGGGATAAAATGAATGAATGTTGATTGGAGCCTCGACGTTAGAGCCCTCCTCCCGCTCTCCCATGAGCTCAAAATACTGGAAGTGTTGCGGTGGTCTATAACGTGAGCAGCTTGGCAGCTCTTCCTGCATTTTGCAGCCTGTGATAACTTAACTTCTCTTGGGAGTCGCGCTGTTTCTATGTAAACTCTGTGGGCAACGCATCCAATAAATGCATCTTTAACATGCTTTATATCAGGGGTCAGCAACCTTTTTGACATGGAGTGCCTGTTTGAAATATAGTTGTAACTAGTGTGCCTCAACAATATTCCATGCATCGTAATTTTTTTTCTCTGATAATCAGGTATTTTTTATGATAATTTTTACATTATTACATCATTATTGTTATTGTTATTATTAACAATATTATTATGATGGTTGTATCAACCCTAAATCTGAGTTGGGGGGGGGGGGTGCAATGCAGACAAACAGCTGCATACAGTGCGACCATTTCACTCACATTTGCCCATTCATTTTTGGACACATCACACACCATCGGTGTGTGTACTGTACGTGTGCTGTCATAGCTCCACCTACAGGCCTAATGGAGAACACCAGGAGAACACCAGGATGTGAATGGAGGGTGAATGCGAGGTATATCGTGTAAATAAGTTTTGATTGATCGCAAGACTACACTGTAAAAAAAAAAATAATAATAAGTTACCAGAACTTAAAAATATTGAGTTCAGTTACTGTGCATTAAGGTTTTCAGTTTTCAATCCATAATAAGTTAACAGAAAAATAAGTACACAACCACATTATTTCAACCTAATAAAAAAAACGATGTTTATTGTCATTGTTTTAAGAACACAAGTTGACTTGGTAATACTCACATTTTGAGTAAAAAAAATGGCTTTTCAATGTTCAATGAAATAGAAAAATAAATAATAAAAATTGTTGATTAATCCCACTGGTCACAATGGTGACCGTAATAATGTTTTTGTTATAAGGCTCTGCAAATGTTACTGAATGATGTAGCAATGTATTTCCAGCTAAATTGAAATAATAAACAAATAAAGGGTCTCAATTAAATATGTGGTAGTAAAAAGAACCTGTGGGAGGATTTCAACAAGATAAATGCGACAACAGTGCAAAATATTTCACTATAATAATTTCAGAGCAAAAAAAAGAAAAAAATACGTTTTTTTTTACTGCTGCCCCCTGTGCCTATGCAAATGCCCCCGCGTGCCTATGCACCCCTGCTTTATATCCTCGCCATTACTATATGCCCGTCGCGGTTAAAACCTTTTAAACTAACGTTAGCGTTAAGCTAGCTAGCAACTATATGCTCGATATTGACTTTTTTTTACCGATACCGATATACCGATATTGTCCAACTCTTAATTTCCGATACCGATATCACATTTTAATGCCGATGTCGGGCAGAAATAGATGTGCGACTTGGCCATAAAGTAATTTATAGGCCTGATATTCTATAATCATATTTCAAATAGCATGTGTCCGGATGGCAGAATTCAGTACAGTCTCTACAAAATCTCCTGTTTAATCATCTTCCCTTTATTCATTTGCTTAGATTTTTTGTACATCTCAAGAAGGTGCTGAATGAGCTGAGTGTCTTTCATGTCTGGTCATTTTTAGCATGGTGTTATTCACCGTCAAAGATGAAAAAGAAAAAAGAAATTGATATTCTCCTTTGGTTCATCACAATTTACTGAGTCAAGCCTATAACAAACAATATTTCTGACACTGGGAATACAATCCCTGAGATCGATAGATGTCCTTAGATACCAAGAACATGTAAATGGGTCTTCATTTGCTTAGGTATTTTAGGCGGATTTTCAGAAAATAGGGCTTGGGCTTAAGAGGGAGCTGCGCCCATAGCGGTTGAGTGAGTGAGTGAGTGAGTGAAGGAATAACTTAGTGAGCTAGTGAAATTACTGTTCATAGGTGATTTGTATCTAAAATAAATTATAATGATTTAAATCCAAAAACATGAGGCGTGAGCCACCATCTCCTGGCTTAGAGTGACTTGACCTCATCATCCTCAGCAAACACTATTTGTGGGGTACCACTGGGCTCAATTCTAGGTCCCAACTTCTCTCTACACGCTCCCACTTGGCCACATCATTCCATAACATAATTGTCATCGTCATGAAGGTTGTCTTGGGGCTATACCAATACCAATTTCATACACCAGGCATATTTCAGCAATGTTAACACATTGAGTGCCAACGACGAGATTAGTCGTTTTAACTCGCCATGCGTTGAGTGCCAAGGCACGAGAAAACTCGTTTTTTTTTTAATCGTTATTTATTTTATTAGCAATATCCATTCATTTTCCATCCATCCAGCCTGACGTTATCATTGGGAATGGGTCTGAGCTTGAAAAGGGCAAATCCCGCCGCCTATCGTCTCCTGGATGGTATTGTGCATCAGAAAGAAAGTCCGGTCCGGGGTTTTCCCTTCTCTGGCAAGCAGCATCTGTTACCACATTCACTGGGGAGGCTGGGAGCAGCTTTCGATTATGTGTTTTGGACTATAACGTTGTATCAATAAACGCTATCAATATTTGGAATGGCGATCAGGAATTGGATTAATCTTTTTGCAGAACATCTGATGTGAGGTAAGGACTCTATTTTACCAGTTTTGGGTTAATCAGATGTTTTTTTTCACAGCGATCACAACGTGTGTGTGTGTGTGTGCGTAACATTAGCGCTAAGCACGGCATGGATAATCGATTTTTCAGCCCGCTTCTCTAGCGTGCATAAATACACATATACTATCGATAATCTAGCGTTTATTTTCGCCATGGTATTCATATTTCACTCACGGAGCCTTGTCTGATGCTGTGAGACTCAGCACAACTCTGCAACGCTTCAATACTGCCACCTGGTGGATGATCGGCGAGTTGCCAAACCGGATATGCCGGTTGGATCTCGGTGCGGCTCCTAATTACGCGAAAACTGTAATCCAAATTGGCACTTGTTCTTGATACCCACCCATAACTTGCATACATTGCTAAATGATAACTACAGAGCCAAGATGCCAATTTTCTTTTTAAGTAGATTAGTGTACACTGCAAGCAGTGGGCAAAACACCATGTTGTAACGTGTGATTTTAAGTAAAGCTTTGAGCGCCCTCTGCTGGCTAGGGCTGCAACTAAAGATTATTTTGTTATCAAATAATATGTTGATTATATTTATTAGTCAATTAATCTACAACAATTGATTCTATTTGCAATTTAATATTTCAAAATGTTTTACTAGTATTCTCAGGTCACATGGGTAGTTGCCTCTTTGACGCCACCTACTGAACACCCAGAGTAGGTAAATTAAATTTATTTACATCTATACATGCTGTGTATTGTGGATGCCTACTGTATACGAGTAGGGTGAGTAACCTACATGCCATTACTGCTTTTTATCTATTGACTCATTATAGCTACTTTATTATCTTGAAATATAACACCCGCCCGTTACTATGACATTGTTTATCATTGCATACAATTAGGGATGTCCGATATTATCTGCCGATATCGGCATTAAAATGTGATATGGGAAAATATCGGTATCGGTTTTCAATTTTTTATTATACATTTCTATAGAAATGATGTCCGATATTATCGGCATTAAAATGTGATATCGGTATCGGAAATTAAGAGTTGGACAATATCGGTATAGGTAAAAAAGCCAATATCGAGCATCCCTACATACAATGTATCCATGCCTGTAGCTAAATGTTGAAAAACAGGTAACAAAATGTACTTTTTAGCTTTAGATTAGTATTATTTGTTTTTACTACCAACCAGAGTTATTATATGTATCGTGTGTTATCTCTCCACTCCACGCTATGGTAGTGATTGTGCCAGGACAGAAGATACGATTAAAACGTTTTTTTAATATATAGGCCTATATACATATTTAAATTAATATCTTCCTTTTCACTAAAATAGGCTCAGGATTGTTAAAGCTAATTAGCCTAATCCATGTCAAAAAGAGTAGCATATAGTACATATATACACACATGAGAGGGAGAATAGCTTATAGCAGACTTAATGATTTTACAATATTTTTGCTAATGAAGTGAAATATTTATTATCATCAACTATCCAGTTAGCAAGATCCAGGTGTTTGTCAACAAATGCCTGCGCTACATCCTCAAGCTGTGGTGGCCCATCAAAACCACAAATGAAGAGCTGTGGAGGCTAACCAACCAGGACACAGGACAGCATACTACCACCATCAAAAGGAGAAAGTGGAACTGGATAGGGCATACCCTTAGGAAGGACTCAAACAACAGCACTAGACAGGCCTTGGACTACAACCCACAGGGGAAGAGGAAAGCCAGTAGGCCGAGAAACACCTGGAGACGTTCCACACTCCCAAGACCTAAAGAACATCGGAGTGAGCTGGCAAGAAGCAAAGGCCCTGCCCCAGAAGAGTGAGATGGAGAGCTCTGGTGGACACCCTATGCCAAAATCGCTCCTAATCACTAATTTCTGGACCTATGGACACAGGGTGTTTTTCCCACCATACAAATTTTTTGGGAAATATACTTTTGGATATTGCAACTACCGGTACTACAGAAAAACATGAGTAACACGTTTTTCTACAACTCAAGTTCAGACCTATGTTACTCTATTTCATTAGCACTAAAAGTGAATTTTCTTTATTGTATCAGAAACTTCAGGATGTTATCTTTCAAAAGAGACCAGGCTCATGCATGTGCTATAAGTGTAAAGTATAGTATTTTGGTTTGCAAAAAAGGTATGCAGTCCTCAAGTTCAAGTAAAAATAAATTGCCACTTTTCTGCCGGATTGTTAAGAATAAGACTTGTTAAGGACCCACAGCCATGTAGAGGTCCTCTATTGTAATATGCAATATGGTACATTGCATCAGTCACTTAGGAGTAGTATCCTGAAAACATATATATTTTAATTATAAATACGTGCTTACAAAACCTGTAGCATCTAAGCCAGACCGTATTTTGTTGGCTTTTAAAGTTGTTGCCACCCTTTCAACCTATTGAATGTGTGCATTGATTTGAAAAGACTAAACTCTTGGAACCAATTTCCATTAATAAAGCAATTGTTTTTTAACAAAACATGTTGCGCAAAGATTTTACAAATGCACAAATGTCATCCATGGATTACATAATAAGGTTGGATATGTTAGATATATTTAAATCTGGAAAATATGTTGAAGACTGACATATCTAAATTCAACCGGTCATAATTGAAATCTTCCAGGACACATGGACGGTGGACTGGCACCAATTTGTTTCGAACGGAAACCCTGGGGCTCACCTTTTACCATTAGGGACTAGTGTTGGAAATTAGCTTTGTGATATACATGTGTAGAGTACGTAACATCGGGCACCACTTCTGCAACTGTCAATGATCTCTATGTAGTCCTTACAAATAAAACGAATAAACTAACATCAGTTTTCTTGTGTTTCATATTGACAAATTATTAGGAGTAATAATAATAAAAGAATGGCAGTAACATACTATACATACATAAACAAACTAAAACAAACACAAATCATTAAGAACTATTAAGGACAATTACTACTCCTGAAGTTGTTGTATAATCCAACGACAAACCAATCAGCATACCTGGTAGCCCTGGGGAATGGAATATTGAATGCCGGTGGAGGGCTGCATGTTGTCTGTGACAGACTCTAACACGGCAGGGGCCGGGGCCAGGACGCGGTGCTGGAAGCCCTCTGTGGTACCTGGGACTGGGAGACGACGTGCTTGCTGTTGCTGGGATGAAAATATTGGTTCCTGGTCCTCCACACGTTTCTTCATTGTATACACATACTCAATGGGGCTAGAATGGACAAGCAAAGTGGGACAGTTAACAAGCACTCAGTGTATTTATTACAGGTTGTGTTTACATTGCAAACACACAAATTGACAAACATGATTCCATGCCTTTTTATTATATTATTGTACTCTACAAAAACAATTAAACTGGGACTGGGGGAGCTGGGCACATAAAAAAAATTATATACAAAAGCAATGGGAAACCCCTCCAAACGTATTTATTTATTAACACCATCACGATAAAAAAAAAAAAAAACGTCAAGCCATTATGTGATGTTTTCTAACGACTCCTTGTAAGTGTCTTGGGCTTCCGCGTCACAGCATGAAAACATTTGGGATTCGAAAGTAACCAGAAACCTAGATAATATCTCATTTATTTAATTCGGCCTCGGTTACGATGACAATCCGACAACAACTACTTGGGTCTGTTTAGTCAATGATGTGGCATGTTGACGATCTAACTGGCGTTAACGTTACATGCAAGAATGTGTGCTTTGCCAATGCTGGGGGCCTCAAAGCAAATCGATGCGAACAAGAAAAACATGTCCACAGTAGAAATATGTGTTGAAGTTTTAGCTCTAGGGTTAGATTCCATAAATGGAGAATAAACATCTGCAGTAATCGCCAGCTCGATAGCCAACATGAACATGAGCTAGCAGCAGTGGGTCTGGCTGTAGCCCTGCCTCTTCCCCTCCCCCTCTGTTCTCTAACAACCGGAGCCCGTCTCACAGCGAGCAGCTATCAGAAGCTCAGCTGCTCTCCTCCTCCTGGTTGCTAACCAGCTCTCGTCCCGTCGCGCCCGAACTTAGTGTAGCAAGCGAGCCCCGTTAGCCGCCGATGCTAGCCAAAACACCCACCAGCGTGTCTTGTGTGTCACTTCCAGGTCATCGCCAGGCTTAACTAGCCAAAGGAGCACTTTGACTAATCAATAATATCCAAACAGCAACATTACCTTTACAGTCTAGGCTGAGCAGGCGAGAGCTAGCAGGAGGCAGCTAACTAGCTAGCTAGTCGTGTTTGCAACATGTTGGCTAGCAGCAGGACTGGGGTGAAGGTTAGCTGACCAGTTTATCAAGCTAATGGTACGTTGACGTTAGACGCAGCATTTTTACTTATAGCCGACATAATCAATTACATCAAATAACTAGACATCGACACGCAACTTAGCGAACGCTGTCCAACGTTGAAACAAAATGCAACAACCACACAAGCTAACCGAGCAGACAGATCGGTGTGAGGAGCATCTTGAATCATAGTGGTCTCTGCTGAAGTCTGCTGTTAGCGACTCTGCTCGGCTGGGAACACTAGCTAACGCTAATGACGTTAGCTAGCGAACCTTGCTGCATAGCTAATTAATTTGCAAGTTATTTCATTGGGTATTATTACACAAGTTGAAAATACACGGACATGTTAAGTTAGCTAAGACACTTGACTATGGTTAGCTGTGTTTGTCCGACAAGGTTATTATGTAGCTCGCTACAGCAGCAGACACACAGGCGATCTAACGTGAACGTTATTGTAGACTAACTGTGGTGTTAGCAGCAGCTAGCTCAGCAGCAGCAACCCCCATCACCGCTGCTGGGATAATGTTCGCTAACGTAACTTACCTCGCAACACTGCGACCAGTAACAACGTCCCGCCAAAGTCACCGAGCCGAGAATAATGAACAATTCCTCTAAAGATCACTCGATTCTATCAAAATGTGAAGTCCAGAATAAAACAAACTCAAATTGAAATGTCAAAAATGAATTACCCGTGCTAGCAAAACCGCTAACAACAATCTGTGAAGCGACGTTCCTTGAAACAGAGGCGTGGTTCTGCTGGAGGCGGGCCGGTCTCCTCCCATGCTCAATTACTATTGGACAGACATCGAGAACGAAAACAAATAGAATCTTGGTGTCTTTGGTTAACTTACTAGTCACTCCAATAGAATCTCTCTAAAAATGGTTGCACCAAGTACAAAATCCATTTGCCGTCTGACGGTTCTGACCCTAGAATCTAGATCACTGCTCCTCCTCTCTAGGTTTATGGTTTTTGCTATATTCTGTCTTTATGGCCGGCATGAGCATCTAACATTTTCAGACGGATTAACGCCTGAAATGAAAGTATTTTTCTGGTCTGCATTGATTGATTGATTGAAAAGTTTATTAACAGATTGCAGAATGGGTACAGTACAGTACAGCTCAGTACATACAATTGTTAAGGGGATGCAGACCAGAGAAAGACTTTCGTCTTGTTTACATCAGGGTCCCCCATTTTCAATTCAGCAGTTGTTTGTATTGAGCCGTACTGTACTGTACCCAATCTACAATCTGTTAATAAAGTTTTCAATCAATCAAACGTTATAATAATAATAATAATTCTTAAAACGTTGTAGTCTTCTACGTTTTTAGACAAACTTTAACTTCAGTTTAATTATACAACAAGATAAGTGGTATATGGTACCTTTTCTAACTTGACAACATAAACATTCTAAATAGGCCTCTTTATATTTCATGTTGCAATGTGTGTTAATATAGAGTTGCTGACAGGAAATAAAGCTGTTCCCCTAGCAACGGAATAGCAACAGAATACTTCTGATAACTATGAAAAACCCCTGTCCGTTTACACTTTTGCCTGTTTCTGAGTAATTGAAAGAAAGTACTTTTTTCTTTTTACAGAATTGTATTTATTCATTTAGCTAAATAAGCACAATTATTTACAAGGAAGCAAGCAAACAAACATTTGTATAGAATTATCATGTTATAATGCCATAATGTAATCTTATAATGTCAATTGATGCATTTTAACCAGGTCTGATGGGTAGAATTAGATCAATACACACACCATCACCCATAATTATCTGACTGGGTTTCTAGGGGTTCTTTTACAACTATAAATCCACACATGAGGGTACATTTGCACTCAAACCTTTTCTCAAATAGTTTAAGATAATGTTTTAGCCTGGAGTGCCAAGAGTTGCACACCAGATGTACTATTCAAAAGGCTCTACTACAATAATATAATAATACTCATATTATCATCATTATGTATCTATCTTCCACTTTACCTGACTGCAATGAAACTGCAATTTGAATTGGTGACAGGTAGTGCTGCCATGCCAGCCAGACAGAAGAATATATATTAGTGTCAGTGCAAAACATCAAGGGGACAGTTCACCCCAAAAAATAGTGCCGTCTATCACCCAGATCATTTCAGTGTGATTTGCACCACAAACCCAATACCATTCATCTCCATTGTATTGAATTGACAGCAGACATCTCTACAGCAGATATCTTAGAAACTCGACAAATCACACCAAAATAATTTGGATGGATAGATAGCACTCAGGGTAAGAGAAAACATGTGATGTTGTTGTTTGTTTTTATTTTGGGTGAACTGCCTCTTTAAGTTATACATATTGGAGACCTTTTGACAAGGTTGGCTCCTTAAAGGTAGAAGGTAGAATCTGTAATGCCACCCATCAGTGACTTCTAGGCTAAAAGAGCCTGGTTTGGTATTGCACTTTGTTTACATTTGTTGTTTTGGTCAGATGTGTAGGTTGTAGTTGAATGAGGATAGGGGAGGGGTTGCTATTGCTGGCCACACTTTAGGCCCTGCCAAGAGATGCCTCAATAAATCCACAGTATAATAAGTTACTATATAGCTATATTTATTATATTTCAGCTATATGTATTATAAATTATAACTATATAGTAACTTATTATAGTATGACGTTGTTTGTATGAGTTGTTTTTTAGATAAGTATCTCAGTACTCTCTCCCCCTCTGGATGTACTGTGCTCTATTGTATGATGTATTCTGTCTTATTTAATTTAATAATTTTTAAAAAGTCAGTCAGTCATCACTGGAATATATCTGGTTTTCTGAATTCTAATTCTTACATCAGATCGGAAAAAATAAAAAGAGAAAAAACGGTAGAATGCTGTTGTGGCTACTTTTTTATTTAAATTTTTTTTTAATCTTTTCCCCCCTCCTTTTTCCTCAGATTTTCTCCCATCCCAATGTTAGTCGTTATGCCAATTCCCAATCCCCTTCCTGGTCGCTGCGCACTTACCCCCCACAGTCGGTCTGGGAGAGTGGAGGCTACCACGTGCTTCCTCCGACACACGTCCAGCCAATCAACCGCTTCTTTTCACCTGGCAGCGCGGATTCTCACTGAGAGGGCGTAGCATGTGGAAGGATCACACTATCCCACTTAGATCCTATCCGCGCTTAGCAGGCGCCCCGACCGAACTGTAGGAGTCGCTGTTTACAACGACCCGGACCCACCCCGCCAGCTTCTCCCACCCTCTAATACTGCCAATTGTATTAGTGTGAACGGCCAGCCAAGCTGGTGACAACCCCGGAGCTGTGAGCTGGATTCGAACAGGCGAATCCAGCCGCTCCGGGGTTGGTGACGAACGCAATCTCCGTTACGCCACCTGACCGCCTTGTTGTGGCTACTTGTAATCTATTGGCTAAATCCAACCAAACCAATTCACTGCATCTCTGAAATAGCTCAAAAATGCTTTTCTATTTGTAGAATTACATTTTCAAATGCCCCAAAAATCAACTGTAGAAGTATGACATTAGTGTAATATATATGGATTATTATCATCTGCGATCATCAGTGATGGAAGATGCTTTGAAGAATCATATGAATAGCAGTCAACATCACTCCCACAGTCATGGCGGATGTCACTTTTGGAGCTAGAGGAAGGCAAAAGAGGAAAGGAAGAGGTACATTTCAGTTAAGTAGTTTATTCTGCATGTGTGTGTGTGCATGTGCGTGTGTACAAACACTTTTAAAGTAAGCACTCTTGTGATTTTACCAGCCAAACAATCAGTCCCTGTTTCAGATTGTAATTCTATATCTTTAAGAACATTTTCATAATTGAACCCTTGCACTATATTGGAATATTGTATGTATTTGCACAGTTGTGAAGTTAATCTAAAGAGTGTGAATGTGATATATCGCAAGAAACTACTCAACCTGGACTGTCTTAAACACAACACTAACTTACCATCAACATTGTTCCTCTGAAAACTTAAAATGGACTTATATGGTTCTTCCTCTGAGGTGCTCAATTATTGGTAACAAAAACATGTTATCTCATTATTGTCTATCGCGTCTCGCTCTGCCATATTGAGATAACCTCTTATCTCCACGCACCTAGCGTGCACGCAAAACAAACAAATGCACCCACTTGCACGTGACCACGCCACTCCCATGCGTCTCCCTATATGATGCCGGAAATAGTCACGCTCACCCTTCCTCATTTAGTTTCCAAAACGCGGAAGTAGCAGTGCACTTCGTGAACTGGTTGTTATAAAGCGTAAGGAGAAATTACACAATGTTGGGTATTCGCCAGAAGTTCACCAGCCCCCGGAACCTTCTCGGCACATCCTAACAGCGCAGCGGTCCTGTCCTGGGTTTTCCTCGTCTCGTGACAGCAGACCGAGGGACGTCGCGCGACGGTTAGCAGTCGAGCTAAGTCGCGCACAGGTAGGGCCTGCGCTAGCAGGCGTTGGTACTGGCATGGGTAATACTCCTCGGTGTCTCGTGAGACGACCGGGTGATGTATTGACACGGGGGGTGGGATATTTGGATGAACGTGGTCTTCATGACACACTATTTGATGTTTTTCCAAGTATCCTAGCGCGCGCAGCTAATGCTAAGATGTTTTGGGCTCCGTTCCCATGTACCCCGCAGGGGTTGTCACCACTTTTCCCTCCTCTTAACCGTTTCACTGCTGAAGGTCAATCGGTGTCTGATGTTGAGGGTTTTGCTGAGGCTTTTTTACCCTTTACACGGGTGGATGGGCTGACGACGGGGCTCAGGACAGGTGTGCCGTGCTTGGAGAAGCAGGTAGCATCGGTCCTTTGCCCCGGCATGGTTGAACAGTATCCTACCCGGAAGCCGACGCCGGAGGGTGAGTCGGCCCGGCAGGTGGCTGAGTGGGCTGATGAAGCTTATATCGCCGCAGGACGGAATTGACCAGCAACCAATAACATTGCTCAATTGGCTGCTTTTCTGTCCAAAATGGTGTCGGGTGGTGGGGCCTTAGGGCCAGCCGACGTCAAAAATATCAAACAGATTTTTGAGGTTATACAGCTTTTGACTCAGCCGCAAGCTATAACCACAGAGAGGGCTAGGATACTGTCAACTAGGCTTGGGCGGTATCATTTTATTCACACCGTCATATTTTGATGACATAATACCCCGGTATACGGTATATGACGGTATGACTTTCATTTTCATCAGCGGGGGGGGGGGGGGGCAACCCGTGTTACCATGTAAACAAATCATCGTTAGCTCTCAGTCTCAGGTAGTCAGAAGCCCGCACCGTTAGCATGTAGCCTAGCCATGGGAGACTATTTGATTCCTTAAGGACTCGAAATTGCCTGGGTTTTGGTCATATGCTCCCGAAATGCTTGCGCTGTTTGGCTACTTCTATGTGCAGTGAAAACTACTCGAATGCTTTATAACCTAGTCATTGATTTAGTTCAGGGTAATCTAAGATTAGCCGCAGAGCTAACGCTAGTTAACATGAGCTAACGCTAGCTAATCAAGCTCACAGAGAGAAATAAACAGCTGACAGCGGATAGTACAGGACGGTACAAATACAATAAAAAAGCGGGTGGGGGCTGTTGTGTAAACCTTGTACTCTTTAGT
Source organism: Notolepis coatsorum (assembly GCF_963971535.1). NCBI lineage: Eukaryota > Metazoa > Chordata > Actinopteri > Aulopiformes > Paralepididae > Notolepis > Notolepis coatsorum. The sequence continues at coordinate 36,435,128 of NC_140184.1, forward strand.
TCACATATAATAAGAGACGGATTATTTGCTTGCTCCACTAGTGCACCACAACAACACACACCAACTCTCGTCACAACGCTTTACGGTATTTTCACAGCACTGTCGCAACATTACCGTAAAACGTGAACACCGTTGTGACCCACTCGCTCCACTAGTGAGGACTGAGCACTGGTCTCGCCCTCTGCTGGCGCGTGTGTGCACTACACTCAAAACTCTGTTTCACTGTAAAAGAAACTGAAGCGCATCTGTGATTTTGATGGTGACGGACGGTATTGATTTTCAATACCGTCGGGATTTCTAAATACCCTGGTATACCGTAATACCGTCATACCGCCCAAGCCTACTGTCAACACTTGTTCACAGGCATCTTTGGTTGGAGCAATCTCCCCTTGAGGAGGAGGAGACTTCCTGGCTGGTTCCTGGCGGACCAGCGCCAGTCGGCTGCGGGTGCGCTTTGGGATTATCATCACGTATGGTTACAGGAGTGCCATATGTCGAGGTGGATGGAGAGAACGCTGAGGCGGGGGCTTGTGTTGCAGTTTGCACAACCCCACCCTCCATTTTTGGGTTTGGTACAGACCCTTTTGTCAGGGTCCGCAGCGGTGACAGCTCTGGCCGACGAGATCCAATCGCTGTTGGCGAAGCAGGCCATCGTCGTGGTCCCAAGGGAGGACGCGATGTGTGGCATTTACTCCCGGTATTTTCTGGTGCCCAAGAAATCGGGAGGTGTCACACCTATACTGGACCTGTCCGCGTTCAATCGGCTGATTGTGGCGAGACGGTTCAGAATGTTGACCGTCAAACACCTGCTAAGCGCTGTCAGAGTGGGGGACTGGTTCACCTCCATAGACCTGAAAGATGCGTACTTTCACATCCCGATCTTCCCTCCTCACAGGAAATTCCTTTGCTTCCTCTTTCAGGGCATAGCGTACGAATACCAGAGGCTGCCGTTCGGCTACTCTCTGGCCCCTCGCACATTCACCAAGTGCGTGGAGACCGCGCTGGGACCTCTGCGTCGTCAGGGGATACGAATTCTATTCTACCTCGACGACTTTCTGCTCCTCAGCCGGTCAGAGAAGATCGCCAGGTCTCATACCAGGCTGGTGGTGGAATTCCTCACCAGTCTGGGTTTTGCTGTGAACTGTGAGAAGAGTACTCCTCTTCCCAGTCAACAGGTGGAGTACTTGGGCTTGGTTCTAAGCTCAAGGCCCATGAGGGCAACCCTCTCAGAGCGGCGGCGAGAGGATATTCTCGGCGCGCTCAGGAGGTTCCGTCCTGGCAGGACGGTTACGGCACTGTCCGTGATGCGCCTGCTCGGTATGATGGCATCTGCTCAACCTGTGGTCCCTCTTGGCCTCCTCTTCATGAGGAGGATACAGAGGTGGTTTTTCAGTATGAAAATAGACCCGGTGAGAGGCAAGTGGAAGCGACTGAAGGTTCCCGTCAGTACTGGGGGATCTCGACCACTGGGGGAGGCCTGGTGCCCTCACCAGCGGGATCCCCATGGACAGCAGGCTATCACACGTCACGGTCTTCACCGACACCTCCCCCAGTCAGGTCAGTCAGAAGGACAACCCCCCTCTGGGGGTGGATGCCTTCTCGATGTATCCGTGGCCGCCCGGGATTCTGTACGCGTTCCCCTCCATACACCCGATAGCTCAGCTGTTGGAGCGGGTACGTCGGGAGCGCAGGACTTTGATCCTGATCGCGCCGGACCGGGGCATGGCTGTGTGGTTCCTGGTCCTGATCCAGCTCTTGGTAGCCCCGCCGTGGCCTGTTCCATGGTCACCGTGGGCCCTCTCTCAGGCACGCGGAACGCTGTGTCTGCTCCCTGTTCTGGGGCAGCCGTTGAAAGCTGCTGAAAGGGTGAATCTGGAGGGGATGTGTCTTAACCCTACTGTGGTTAACACCATCCGGAACGCGCGCGCTCCGTCCACTACCGCGGTTTACGCAGGTAAGTGGCGTATTTTTCAAGAGTGGTGTGAGGTTGGGGGCCTGGACCCAGTGTCCTGCCCCCTGGACTCTGTTCTTTCCTTCCTCCAGTCTATCCTGAATAGGCTGTCGGCCTCGACAGTGAGGGTATACGCCACGGCTATATCCTCTTGTCACGTGGGTTTTGAGGGCGGTACGATGTTCAGCTACCCTCTCGTGAAACGTTTCCTGCTTGGCGCTCGGCGTCTCAAGCCTGTGGAACGTTCTCTGTCTCCAAGTTGGGACCTCCAACTGGTCCTGGGCCGGTTCTCGGAGGCCCCGTTTGAGCCTCTTGAGCAGGCGCCATTGGATCGGCTGTCCTTTAAGACCGCGTTCCTTTTGGCCATCACCTCCGCTAAGAGCATGGGTGAGCTGTGTGCTCTCTCGGTGCGGCCTGAGTGCCTGTCTATTCGGACCGATAGCCGTGCAACTCTGAGGCCTAATCCAGTCTTCGTGCCAAAGAATATCCGGAGCTCTTTTCGCTCCAGGGATATTGTGGTTCAGGCATTTCATCCGCCTCCTCACGCTAGTGGGTTGGAGGCGAGCCTTCACCTGTCGTGTCCTGTACATGCACTGAGGGTTTACCTTAGTCGGACGCAGGATCTCAGGGCTTCCGATCAACTGTTTGTTTGTTACGGTGGCCCTCGCGCGGGTAAGGCGCTGTCCAAGCAGCACCTGTCACATTGGTTGTGTGAGGGCATTGCCCTTTGCTACACGTTGGCTGGACAGGTCCCCCCCGGGGGTGTCAGGGCGCACTCCACTCGTGGTGTGGCGGCCTCTGCTGCCCTGTTAGGGGGGGCCTCGGTGGAGGACATCTGCGCTGCGGCCTCCTGGTCCTCCCCGGGTCCTTTCGTTAGGTTTTACCTCATGGACATGACTGGGGGTTCTGTCTCCCAGGCGGTTCTGAGGTCTGGGACCTCTCCTGCATCCCGCCATCAGGTGGGCTAGCAGGAGTGTGTGGGTGTGGACCGCGGGGTGCTGTGTCACACGTGGTCCCGCCTGTGCTGTGCGTTCTGGGGTGCCTGGTTCTTCCTTTTTTCGCACTTTGGTGGAGTTGACTGCCTCCCCCCCTTCGTTAGGACGGGTGGGTGGACGGGACTCCCCTCCTCCCTGGCTGGGACTTACGGGCCCTCAGGGGGTGCACTTGTCGGGCCACGCATCCGCTCTGCCCCTTATCTCAATATGGCAGAGCGAGACGCGATAGCCAGTAATGAGATATAATGAAAGGTTATTCTATAACCTAGTTATATGAATACTGGCTGAGCGTCTCGCTCTTAGCGCCCTGAGGTCCCTTGGATGTTTTTCCGCTTATGGAAATCGAGCTGGGAAGGGTGAGCATGACCATTTCCGGCGTCATATAGGGAGACGCATGGGAGTGGCGTGGTCACGTGCAAGTGGGTGCATTTGTTTGTTTCGCGTGCACGCTAGGTGCATGGAGATAAGAGGTTATCTCAATATGGCAGAGCGAGACGCTCAGCCAGTATTCATATAACTAGGTTATAGAATAACCTTTCGTTTTCTTCAAAGACAATGAGGATGTTTTATATACTCAAATCTGAGCACAACGGTTGATTGGTTTGTAGATACTTTGTTCAAACTGTTAAAGGTAGAATTCATAATTCCATCAAATAGCAACCTCTAGGCAAAAGAGTCCCACTTGGTATTGTGCTTTGTTGACTTTTTTTGTTTTGGTCTGATGTGTGGGTTAGAGTTTAGTAACTTGTTATTTTACTGTGAATTTCTCCAGACCTCTCTTGGTAGAGCCTGAGGTATGGCTAGCAGTAGCAACCCCTAGGCCAGGGGTGTCAAACTCATTTTCACAGAGGGCCACATCAGCATTATGGTTGCCCTCAAAGGGCCAAAGACCGTATAAATGTTAATGTAATGTAAAATAAATGTAGCTACTCATTTACATATTGTTAAACATGTTGTTTCTGTATTTATTACTTATTCAAGTTATACATATTGCATATGCATTTGCATAGATGTAAAAATATATGTTAGCTTATGTTATTTTAACAAATAATTTTAGTTTATCAGAACCCCATATTACTCCATTAATCAATGATCAAACCATTCAAGTAAATAACAAAGAAGAAAATCATCAAATACAAGCTATGACATTAAGTTTGTTCAAAACCTTTTTGTCACAGTCAAGAGGGGCAGAACTAACAACTGAGCTGCAAAGAACACGTGGGACAGATGTAGCAGATGTTACAAAAACAAATGGCTGCACACAACCTTGCAGAGGCCATACATCCAACTAATGGAAGATAGTTTAATTAACTTTAATTAACAGATTGCAGAATGGGTACAGTACAGTACAGCTCAATACACACAATTGTTAAGGGGATGCAGACCAGAGAAAGACTTTCGACTTGTTTACATCAGGGTCCACCATTTTCAATTCGTAATGAAATTGCTATTATGTGTCTGCATGAACACAACTGTAACTGTACTCAAAAATAACAAAATAAGGGTTGTCTCAGTTCACAACTATATTGGTCAAGTTTTGGGTGGGACTTGTTTGCATCCCTACAGCTTCTTATTCAATTGAGCGAGATGCTCGGTTATGTCACACAGCCAGTTTGCATCTGACAGTTCAGACAATATTTCTTCAACCCTTTGTTACCTATTCCGCCTGGATCTTTTTTGTATTTTGGGCTGTAAAATTGTCAAAAAATATCTGAGGAGTAAGTGCTTTTGGCTTTTTTCCTTTGTTACTTCATCAATACCTCAGATGTTCAACATACATGTATGTGTAAGAATGTGTAATAACTAAGGCTGTCAAAGTTAAAGCTTTATTAACGCATTAAACCACAATTATTTTAACGCCGCTATTTTTTAACCCAAGATTAATGTTTAAAAAAAATAATTACATTTTTTACCAGAGCTCTTGGGGGCCACATTAAATGACGTGGCGGGCCACATTTGGCCCGCAGGCCATGAGTTTGACACCTATGCCCTAGGCTATCACCACTCAACTCCAACCCACACATCAGACAAAAAAAATAATAAACATCAACAAATTGCAATATCAAGAGGGGCTCAAAGCAACAAATAGGTAATGAACATACTAATCTAGAGAATGTGTGTACTCAAAGCTTTCAGTCTGGTAATGAACAAACTAATCTAGAGAATGTGTGTACTCTATGCTAATATGATATTAACCAGTACAGTAACCTCTAGCCATCCCAATAAACATCCATGAAGCACATGTCAAGAAAAGGCGGTATGTTTTTATTAGCTGAGCAGCATGCCTCTTACCATTTGAAGTGGTTGTGTTCTGGGCAACTGTAGCAGGAACGTTCAGAACAGGAGCAGCAGTAGTAGTTGTGGGAGCAGCAGGAGCAGCAGTAGTAGTTGTGGGAGCAGCAGTAGTAGTAGTTGTAGTTGTTGTAGGAGCAGCAGGAGCAGCAGTAGTATTTGTTGTTGTGGGAGCAGCAGAAGTAGTAGTTGCAGGAGCAGCAGTAGTAGTTGTTGTTGTGGGAGCAGCAGAAGTAGTAGTTGCAGGAGCAGCAGTAGTAGTTGTTGTGGGAGCAGCAGAAGTAGTAGTTGCAGGAGCAGCAGTAGTAGTTGTTGTGGAAGCAGCAGGATCAACACGAGCAGCAGGAGCAGCAGTAGTAGTTGTTATTGTGGGAGCAGCAGGAGCAGCAGTAGTAGTTGTTATTGTGGGAGCAGCAGGATCAACAGTAGTAGTTGTTATTGTGGGAGCAGCAGGAGCAGCAGTAGTAGTTGTTATTGTGGGAGCAGCAGGATCAACAGTAGTAGTTGTTGTTGTGGGAGCAGCAGGAGCAGTAGTAGTAGTTGTTGTGGGAGCATCAGGATCAGCAGTAGTAGTAGTTGTTGTGGGAGCAGCAGGATCAGCAGTAGTAGTAGTTGTTGTGGGAGCAGCAGGATCAGCAGTAGTAGTTGTTGTTGTGGGAGCAGCAGGAGCAGTAGTAGTAGTTGTTGTGGGAGCATCAGGATCAGCAGTAGTAGTTGTTGTGGGAGCAGCAGGATCAGCAGTAGTAGTTGTTGTGGGAGCAGCAGGATCAGCAGTAGTAGTAGTTGTTGTGGGAGCAGCAGGAGCAGTAGTAGTAGTTGTTGTGGGAGCATCAGGATCAGCAGTAGTAGTAGTTGTTGTGGGAGCAGCAGGATCAGCAGTAGTAGTTGTTGTGGAAGCAGCAGGATCAACAGTAGTAGTTGTTGTGGAAGCAGCAGGATCAACACGAGCAGCAGGAGCAGTAGTAGTAGTAATGGCTGTTGTTGTGGTTGGTGGAGGAGTTGTAAACACAAGGCTAATTGCACTTGAGCGGACCGTGTAGGAGCTGGTGTACATACTGTTAACCATTCCCCCGCTAGTACTGGTACGAGCACATGGATCAGGACACGTCTGAGAGGGCAGGGTGGTAACACAGAGGGTCACTGTGCACTCCATGTACATCTGCATGGTACAGGACATAACATAAAAAACATTCCATGAATGATATAATGGCACATTTCATTTGACTGTAATGACCTTTTGATGAAAAGCTGACAGAGTAAGAAATAACAAATGGACAGGGTGTAAAGTATAGCTGTAGGCAATCTGAAATATTTAGCTCTGGTGGATAAACAGTAGAAAATGTATTCTAGATTCCTTCAAAACTGCATAAATTGGGAACAAATATGAATATCTTGTATTTTTTCACCCTGTGGTTTGTATAGAGGGCACTTACAAAAAAAACAAGACAATCAGCAGGGCTACTGTCTCTTAACCTTTTACACCGTATAGTGTAAGAAAAACACTATTGTCAACTACCAGCCCTGCCATTTTCTTATGTTATACTGTACATCCCTCTCTGCTTTCACCTACTTAGATAGATTGAGAAACAGTACACAGGAGAGAGAATAAATAAAAGTGTGTGTGTGTGTGTGTGTGTGTGTGTGTGTGTGTGTGTGTGTGTGTGTGTGTGTGTGTGTGTGTGTGTGAGAGAGTGATATTGAAAAAGAACAAAACGAAATAAAAAAGTGTGAGCACAATGGGATCCAAAGGTAAACACATTCCCAAAAGAGAGGATGGCAAAAGCGAGTACAACACAAGGAGACAACTTTACTTGGAAAATTTACATGATGTGAGTAGTGTGGTAAATATTGAGTTGAATTTCATAAATAACCTTGTATACTGTTTAGCAGAAGTGGTTGCAGGGCTAAATGAGGAATGAGACGCAGGGACAGTTGGATAGATAAAGGTCACACCTAATGTGACCAGATTAGTACTGTATGGTAAAGGCCCAAAAGGTCAAAGAGTATTCACACCCCCCCACCAGAGGACATCATGCCAGCCCCCCCTCGTGAGACAAGACCCAACACAGCGACCACACGGACGGGGGCCACCAGCAGAACCCCTCTGTGCTCAGCGGGGGACCACACCGACGGGGGCCACCGACGGGCCCCCTCTGTCTCTGTCCCATCGCGTCGCCACGGCCCGGAGGTGGGGGCTGCCAGCCCCCACAGGAAAGCGCCCACAGGAGACGCATGATTGGATCAACTGTAATAGTGAACTGAATTCTATTATTGGCTAGAAATTGTAGTATATAGGAGGAGACAAATTGGTAATTCGGGAGCCCTCAGACCAGACCGACCCCAGGGGTCTGTTGGGCTCCACCGCTCCTTCCACCAGAGAGACTGTGCTGCTTTTTATGTGAGTAAATCATGGACCCATGGTTGGTTAAAATAGAATGTAAAGATACTTATCTTAGAAACCAGGCTTACTCATATAAAAAGGGGCCTACAGTAAACTATGTATGTTCAAATTATGTTAACGAGTGACTGTTTTATGTACATGTTGGGGTTTGAGATGCAAACCTTGTTGATTCCTGTACACAGCAGCCATGTTAATGTTTTCTGATAAATCCTTTGTATGTGAAAGGCAACCTTTTATTCACTCTTGGCCCTGGCTCAAATAAATCAGCTGAGTTGAACTACAGTTCTGGTTTGTCTGGCGTACACGTTTATTCCTCATCTGCTTAAGTCAGATGAGGAGATCAACAATTCTATCAAGTATGATCCCTTTCTCCTCCTTCCAGATAATCAATCTCATTTGTACTGTACTACAATAACCTCAAATTATTGTAGAAGTTCTGTGGGAATTTACCACAGAAATGGTGCCGTTCTTCCCACCCTATTGTGTCTCCCCCTGAAAAGGTGCGGTAGGGTCTTGTCATAACAAATCTGGACCTTGCTGTGTGTTGGGGACACGGGGCAAAGAGCTGGGGGGTTGCTGCGTTTGAAGTTAGAGACGAGGGGCTTGTTGTCTGAATGAAGGAGAGAGGGACAGGATGAAGGTTGGTTGTGTACGCCACTTGTTGGGACCCACGGTGAATATGGCTTTTGCATGCAGGGATGGGGGAGCAGTGACTTAGGTTAGGATGTCCGGAGGTATGAAGATCGCGCTTGTTGTGCAGTAAACATGCAAACGTGGGCTTTTTATGTTTGTGTGTTTGTTCAGACACAGGAGGCCGGTCCCGGCCTATGCGGGCCACGGGGGTTGAGTTGGGACTCGTATGGAATATACTTTATGAACTATACGGGGGGGTTGCACCAAGAAGAGACGGCATGTAATGGGATTGCGTATTGGTGGCGCACAGACTATCTGATCATGATGTAATGGTGGCGTCGCATGACGGCAGATAAAAGGCTTTTCTGGCTAGGAAGCACGGTTATATGGTGTGTACGACAGGGGCGCGTTCTGAGTATATAATTGCCCTAAAATTATTCTCAGGAAGGGGGCGCGGGTAAATTGGGGAGATTTGATTGTTCTGGAATGGAAAGAGAGCTGTGTCCGATGAGCATTATGACCCTGCTTATAGTCACAGATAAGCGGGACGGGGACCGTGAGTGAGGACAGTATGGGCATAAATGCGTCGGGCTCAATGTAAAGAAGAGCTCTGTTACTATTCAGAACTTGCAAGTCAGGTATGGTAAAGATGAGTGGAACCTGG
>NC_140184.1:36449063-36589063 GCF_963971535.1 Notolepis coatsorum
ATGATTTTTGTTATTTTGTTAAATTGTATGGTTAGTATGTATAGAAAATCAAGTCAATATATCATATGTGACAATAAGAATCGTCAAAACGGGGAAATGTGGTAAATATTGAGTTGAATTTCATAAATAACCTTGTATACTGTTTAGTGGTTGCAGGGCTAAATGAGGAATGAGACGCAGGGACAGTTGGATAGATAAAGGTCACACCTAATGTGACCAGATTAGTACTGTATGGTAAAGGCCCAAAAGGTCAAAGAGTATTCACACCCCCCCACCAGAGGACATCATGCCAGCCCCCCCTCGTGAGACAAGACCCAACACAGCGACCACACGGACGGGGGCCACCAGCAGAACCTCTCTGTGCTCAGCGGGGGCCCATGGTTGGTTAAAATAGAATGTAAAGATACTTATCTTAGAAACCAGGCTTACTCATATAAAAAGGGGCCTACAGTAAACTATGTATGTTCAAATTATGTTAACGAGTGACTGTTTTATGTACATGTTGGGGTTTGAGATGCAAACCTTGTTGATTCCTGTACACAGCAGCCATGTTAATGTTTTCTGATAAATCCTTTGTATGTGAAAGGCAACCTTTTATTCACTCTTGGCCCTGGCTCAAATAAATCAGCTGAGTTGAACTACAGTTCTGGTTTGTCTGGCGTACACGTTTATTCCTCATCTGCTTAAGTCAGATGAGGAGATCAACAATTCTATCAAGTATGATCTTTTTCTCCTCCTTCCAGATAATCAATCTCATTTGTACTGTACTACAATAACCTCAAATTATTGTAGAAGTTCTGTGGGAATTTACCACAGTAGCCTATAGATTACTATGTCGGAAGACACAGAGTGTGGTTTTGTACCATGCATATGTATATACTGTAATGTAAATAGCTCATGTAATGTAGTTCACATTTTGCCGGCTGTGTTCATTCTTTCTTTGTAGAGAATGAGAGAAGGCACACCGTTGATCCTTGAGACTCCATGCTCGCCATGCTCATTCGGTAGATCTTGGTAGAATTCGACCCTGTTGTAATAATTTGCAACGAAGAACCGCCGGTTGTACACCTGAGAGAGAAAGAGTGTGTGTGTGTGTGTGTGGGGTGGGGGGTTACATGAGATATAGACAATATTGTATCTAATTGATTTAACGGGGCAGTTTACCCAAAACATATTCTTCCCCTTACCCGAAGTACTATCTTTCCATCCAGATCGTTTTGGTGTAATTTGGTGAGGTTTGGATATATTGGCCGTAGAGATGTCTGCTGTCAGCCCAATACCATGAAGCTCAATGGGCCTTCTTTTGTAGTAGTCAAAGCGCCAAAAAATTACATTTGAAAAATTCAACAGCAGTGTCTCTTTCTAGATATCACGACATGGTTACTTAAGATAATCCACAGACCTTGTGGGAACTATTTTCTACCAAAGTACAACCACCACAATAGGCCTTCATTAAAAAAATATTTTAATGGCTAACTCTCTGTACATCCCTGAAATCTAAGTTACATGTGTGATGTCACTAATAGGTCGAACCTATCATGGTTCAATATGTGGTAACTTGACACCTTTAGCTTCTGCTGAGTAGGTATTGACATGTCTTGAAAGAATATAAGCTGCCGACTTGGAATTCCTGGTAAATATCAATGGGCGCTTGTTCTCAATTTGCATATTCATAGATCCTTGCATTCCTAATGAGGGTAAAGGTGTAGAGATGCTACTAAGCCCACTAAGCTAACTTTCCAGAATTTCCCCAAGGGGATCAATAAAGGAATATCTTAAGCAATTTTCAGTAGTTTATTGAACAATATTTATGAAAATTGTTATTCAATATAGAATTTCTTTAAGGGTTTAAAATACATCTGGGGATTATCTTGAGTAACCATGTCATGATATCTGTAAAGAGACGTTGCTGTTGAATTTATTTTATGTAATTCTTGGCGCTTTGAGCACCACAAAAGAAGGCCCATGGAACTCGATTGTATTGGGCTGATGGCAGACATCTCTACGGCCTATATCTCCAAATCTCAGCAAATCACACCAACACTATCTGGATGGATAAATAGTACTCCATTTAAGGGGGAAAATATGTAGTTTTTTTGTGTTTGGGGTGAACTACCCCTTTAAAGGAAGGGAACACCTGAAAACAACATACATTTGATTTAGTAGAGCCGTAGATGAACATACACTATACAGTAGGTGTCAGTTGTCCAGATTGTAAATATTTCTGTTTTCCAAATTCTGGATTTCACTAGTGTCTACGTCAAAATGACATAACGAGTCTTCAAGTGATTATTTTGAAAACCACAATTGTTAGGAGGTGGATCTCTGTTGCGACATGCTAAGGGGCGATGGCTATAGGTCATGTACAAAACTTAGAAATGTGGTTGTTGTTGAAGCCTAGCCTAGTTAGTTAGTTAGGTCTTGGGAATGTTTTTGAGTGCTCTGCATAGTCTATTTGCCATCCCATAGAGCCCATTGTGAACCCGGAAATTTCGGAACCACCAAAGTTTTATGATGGATATGGATAGTACGGATCCCCAGCACTCAGAAACTGCCGGATGCTAAGTTGTAAATGTTGGGCAACTTTTTTTATTTGCATAATTAGCATTAATTTCCATAATCGCCTAAATGGACAAATCTCAGAAACTACTTGATCAATTTCAACAATGTTGGAGTTGTTTTGGGGGTTATTCAGGATGCTGAATCCATTTATGATACTTAAAAGTTTCAAAATTGCAATATTTACTGGAATTTACCAAATTTCTACTCATTTTGGTGCCATTTTTAATGAATTTTCTGTTTATAAATGTTTCAGAAGATGCAGAATTTATAGATCATTTTCATGGAATGTTCAATTGTAAACAGAATGATAATAATAATAACTTTAATTTGTAGAGCGCCTAATGGGGTACTCTAGGTGCTTATGCTTGGTTACTGGGGTAACTGCTGCAGCTCTGCCATGAGTCCACGTGGCAGCGGAGCAGTTTGCTGCCACAACTAGAAACTATTCTATTGGATTTTTGTACGTGACTGTTACCTTATCAAATGTCCTCAGAACCCCAGTTCCTAGCCTTGACTGAGACGTCAGTGCGCTAATCGTTAACGCAAAACTTCCAAGTGAGTAGTGATTTGCACCGTGATCTCATTCCTACTGTGGCAACGAGCAGCTGCAGCAAATACAGACCTGTTGTTTCAATGCAAGTAAGTTGAGAAAATAGAAACAGATACACAAACTGTGGTTTTACTATCCAATAACAAACACTGAATATAATATGATCACAAGCTGTCAGATGGCTAACGTTAACCCTAAGAGCTAGCTTACTACAGTAAGCTACAGTAAGCTAGCTCTACAGTAAGCTACAGTAAGCTAGCTCTTAGGGTTAACGTTAGCCACCTGACGATAACTAATGTTAATGCATAGCTAGTTAGCTATGTTAGCAATGTATGTCATGTAGGGGTGTAACGATTCGACCTCACAACGATTAGATTCGATTACGATTCTTCAGGCAACGATTCAATGCATCATGAAATCTCTTCATTTGACCACGATTCGATTCGATTAATTTTCTATCAGTTAATTCCCCCAAAAATTTTGAATACACAAATGTGGCTGGGGGAACTGATTCACTCAGCATGAATGGACTATAGGTCAACAAAAACAATACACACAAAAAATAAGTTTTTTTTAAATATATATATATTTTTTTTATTATAACATTTTCAAATCGATGCAGTTGAATCGTCACATTAGAATCGATGCATTTCGATGCATCAATGAATCATTATACCCCTAATGACATGAATGTGTGATTATTACCTAGCCTCGCGTCACCAGGCTCTATCCCCTGTCACACAGAGAAGCATCAAGTTTGATTCTAAATATTGTATAGAGTATTCATATGGTACTTTTGCTCTCCTTAATGTAGAATTATGTGATAGAAGATGTGAGGCAGAGAAAGAGACCCAAAAGGTAATGCAAATACCAGTCAAGATCATGTAGGATACCAATAACATGGGACATACATGTTTTCATTGGAATAGTGAACAGCCCGTCCGAAATGTACATTCTGGCAATGTATCCATATTGCTCTGTAATGTAGAGTGTGTGGTAGTGCAGAGACGGAGGATACAAATAGTGCATTCTTCTTTTGTTAATTTCAGATTGACATGTCAAGGAAGAAATGCCTATTCGAGCCCTGTGACGGCAAGGACAATGACTTCAAGACAGCTGGACCAAAAGGCATTACAGAAGAGTGAAGAGCTTGACGTTTCAGCTACAACTGAGACTTTATCGAACATCATTGCTACCCATGGTGTGTCAGCCTCTGTAGTTTGTCACAAATCATGTTATAGCTCATATACCTCTAAGTCTAGAAAGGCAACCAAAGGCAAGCTCAGCTCATCTGATGGTCAGCTAGGGAAACGTATGTCTCGTTCTCATGCCTTTGACTTTTCTAAACAATGTCTGTTTTGTGGTATCATTTGCAAACCCAAAGACACCAAACACCCTGATAGATGGAAGCCAGTGAAACAATGCCGGACTGTTGAGAGACCAGGAATGCCATCCTTCAAAAACATCATCTTGTCTAAATGTGATGAGCGCCAGGATCAATGGGCTGAGGAAGTGGCTCTATGGGTAAATGCCGTCCTGGACCTGCATGCAACTGATGCCCAGTATCACACCAAGTACTACGATGACTTCAAGAGAGTTTCCTCAAGTGCAAGTTCCCAGTGCAGACCGTTTGATAGCTATTTAGCTGCTGTCATTGACCACATGAATGCAGACAAGTCATCAACCTGGACAGTGTCAGAGTTACATGATATATATATGTAGCCAACTCCGGGCACCTCTGCAGTAAGCAGATGCTATCTAACTTGTGTGACTTTTATGGTGATGCTGTAGCTGTCATGAGGGTGGAAGGGTGCCAGACTATTGTTGGTTTTAGACATTCCATGAGTAAGTCACTCAAACTGGTAAAACGAGATAAAACCACTGCTGCTGATGAATTTATCACCAAGCTTGTGAAGAGAGTGCAAGCTGAGGTGCAGAATATTTCCTTGCACCGTGAATATGACCGTGGCAGCTTCCAGCATGACAAGATCATACAAGCCACAAGTCCATCCTTTTTGAAGTTTGTCTCCTGTCTGGTATCAAAGGAAGGAAAAGTGACCAAACCATCACTTACACTCGCTCAGTGCATTCAGCAGCACATCGGTGGGAGCTGGAATCAGACAACCCTGGGGCTTGCCGTAAGACTCCACCATAAATATGGTAGCGCAGAGCTGGTCAATAATCTTAACGAGCATGGCATTGTCACCACCTATGATGAAGTCATACGGTTCTGGAAGTCAGCTGCCAAATATGCTTCAGAGTACCCAGATAAGTATCTGCGCACAGTTGGCTTGGAGAGGCAGATTGGCCCCATCCACAGTTGGGGTGACAATTTTGACCTTGTGGTCTTCACACTGAACGGTTGCCGCACGACTCATGCCATGGCCACTCAGTTTGTGCAGAATCCTGCAGGTATTCTGTTCCCTGGAGGAGCCACTCCTGGTGGTGGGGTCATGTCACTAAAACTACCTCGTCTGACAAAGCTTGACGCTGGGAAACTCTGTCTGGCTCACAAGAGCAGTTTTGTGATCGAACATTACACAGGCCCCAAGAAGATGACACCACCACCTCTGAAAGAAGTCCCAAGAACTGATGCTATCCAAGATGCCATCACACAGAGTGTGTCAAGAGCACAGAAGAAGGATGTTGCTTGGTTCTCGCAGCTCCAATCTTCCCCTCTTCCCCTGGACTGGTCAGCATACAATGCTGTGCAAGATCGCAGTGATGATAACAGAGCTCCAAAACTGAAGACCATAAGTGATGACATTAAAGTAAATTCAGAGGAAGATGAAGACAGTGGGGAGGAGTTTGATGATTAGGAGTTTGATGATGTGGATTCAGAGTTCTGAACACGGTAGCCACTTTCTGAGTGAGAAGTAATTATCTACTACTATGCAGTAGGAGGAAGCACATATTGTTATGTTGTGGCCTATATGCTTGAGTAATGTAAATATCTTTCTTTTGTTATTTCTGTTTTATTAAGCTATGTTATCGTACACAGTTTGACCAGTTTGTGTTTTTCCTTGCTGTAACGTTACAGGTAGTAAATAAAAGAGCGGATGCCCTTCACATCTGAGTCTTTGTCTTGACAACGCAATCTTTATACACCTGCCTATCTACTGTACTATGACAATATGACATTACCATATGAACTATTTGGGGTCAGTAGATATATTGTGAATACATAATGTCTGTGCTGTCCAAATGTAATCATTTCAGTGTCCTCTAAAACTTTCTAATTGACTTAAAATGCACAAATATTGCACCAAAATTTGTAGAAATTTGGTAAATTCCAGTAAATATTGCAATTTCAAAACTCTTGAGTATCATCAATGGATTCAGCATCCCGAATAACCCCCAAAACCACTCCAACATTGTTGAAATTGATCAAGTACTTTCCGAGATTTGTCCATTTAGGGGATTAAACAAATGTATGCTAATTATGCAAATAAAAAAAATTGCCCAACATGTTAAACTTAGCATCCGGCAGTTTCTAAGTGCTGGTGACCCATACTATCCATATCTATCATAAAAGTTTGGTGGTTCCAAAATTTCCGGGTTCATTGTGTTGGCAAATAGACTATAGTGCAAGGCATGCTGGGAAACATAGTATGTAAGCATTCAGAAATATTGACACTCCGTTTCTCTCCACACCATTTTTGTCGAATTCGGTGCAAAATCTAGGCTGTCATGTTAATGCATGGAATCTATTAGGCATACTATGTTTAAACCCTCCCGCTGTTCCCAGGGTTGTGTGAGTGAACATTCCCTCTGATACTATCTCAGATCCTTGGTGTCATGCACTATTATCATATTGAACGTTTCCAATCAGTCAATCAATCAATAATAATACATTTACATTTAGTCATTTAGCTGACGCTTTTATCCAAAGCGACTTACAAGTTCTGTACGACAAGTCATCAGGAAGGGCACAACTCTATCAGCTGAGTAACAATGTTCATCAAAGTGTTGAGTGCTACAGTGTAGGTTAGTTTATTAGGACAAGTTCATGACTGTAAGGTTAGTTAGGGTTAGATATATATATTTTTTTAAATCAATTGGTTCTTTTTCACTGACCCGACAATGGTGTGGGGGTTGATAAAGTCCTCCGTCTCCGACTCCACACAACTGCCCACCATCATCTCAACGCGCCCCACGCTGCAGTTAGACATCACATGTAGATCCAGTGTATCTATTTTGGACCCGATGCGAGAGGATCCTAGGGCTCGTCGCCTTCGCGAAATTCGCGTTGAAGAACCAAACGGTCCATCCCCTGGAAAATGAAACTCCAGCCAGAAACTGACAACACCGAAGATTTGCTTCTCTTCTGGTACTGTGATCCTGTAGTGTGGCCCATGGGCCTCAATACCTGGGATCCGACAAGCTAGAGGGAGGACCAGAGATGGCCGGCGGCTGATAGTGGCATGGGGGTGAACACTCTGCAGGATGTTGGTATAAACCAGTTCTGAGCCAGATTGCTGGGGGAGAAGAAGGGTGGGGTTAGGGTTAAAGGATGGCACACCTCCACATTCTCTCAATTAAGGTGCTAACCCAGGCACAAGTTCAGGGCATCAGCGCACTTGGTAATCCAATTTATGTTTTGGTAATTTGGTAATTTGTTGAAAATCTTTAGCAAAGAAGCCGTTTACCATCTTCCTTAACCCATCAGAATGCAGCACTGTGGTTGACGGCATTGACATCAATGATGATGTTAGCCGATATTACCATAATCTCTTATTAAAAAATAATGATATCCAGTTTGTCATTTATCATCAACTGCCTAAAATGCAGTATTTGAAATGCACAGGGCACCAGTGTTTACATTTAGACTTGACTTGGGGAGGCAGAGGTGAAGTTGTAATCTTACACCAAAACTGCGCTGCACCAGCAAGAATGCAAAATGTATCTGCTGTCAGGCATGGATTCTTACCACTCTCTTTGTGCCACAGCCAGTCAGTGGAATATGTGCAGTTAAGTGGGTGTTATTGTACGTGACGGGACAGGTGGCGCTGTTGAGCTGCAACTCAGCCAGGTTGATGTTGGGCAAGGAGGCCACTGGGAGCACTAGAGTCATCTCTGTATTCAGGCACTTCAGCTCTGAAAGCAGAGAGATCATGATGGCCAGATGGACAACTGAAAGCGGCGCGCGTGCGCACACACACGCACACACACACACACACACACACACACACACACACACGCGCGCACACACACACACACACACACACACACACACACACACACACACACACACGCGCGCACACACACACACACACACACACACACACACACACACACACACACACACACACACACACACACACACACACACACACACACACACACACACACACACACACACACACACACACACACACACACACACACACACACACACACACACACACACACACACACACACACACACACACACACACACACACACACACACACACACACACACACACACACACACACACACACACACACACACACACACACACACACACACACACACACACACACACACACACACACACACACACACACACACACACACACACACACACACACACACACACACACACACACACACACACACACACACACACACACACACACACACACACACACACACACACACACACACACACACACACACACACACACACAATCTACGGGAAGTAATGAAAAGTAAACTGAGTTGTGTACAACATTTGAAAGTAATGAACATGTACGTGTTGTTTGTGTTCTCAACCTGTTCCGGCAGGCAGGGCCTTGATTTCCCCTGGAGAGAAAAGAGAGACTTCTTTTTGAATTTTTGAATGATACATATGGTATTTATGATACATTATTATTTTGCGCCCTCAACTTGTGTTTCACGGATAGAAATGTTAAAATCTCCAAACTGAAGTCTCTCTTACTTTGGTATATCCAGACACATCTGGGGTCAGACTGTAAACTGTGAAGGCAAGAAGTGCATACCAGACAGCTTTAAAACTCCAAAAGCAAGGCTAGTTATTACATGTTAATTCTTAATTCACATTGTTAATCATTAATTGCGGAATAGTTTGAACTGTGATAACCGGTATGACTGTGTATGAACGAATAATGGACTCTGTGAAGCGCTCTGAGTCAGAGCAACAGTCAGTCAGAGAAGAGCGCTATATAAATCCAATCCATTATTATTATTATAAGTGTAACTCTGCTTTCTTTGCAGTACACACAAACACACACTTGCCTGTTGGTATTAACAGCGAAGCAAATGGGCAGGAGAGGGGCCAGTTGGTTAGGGCCACGGACCCAGGCCATTGACATAGTAGTCAGGGAGCCTGTCGTTTGGCGACCTGATCTGAAGAGGCCAGGAGGTCCCACCACTGCCACCTCTGAAACACTGGGGATCAAATGGAGACAGTCACTCATTGTCTGTCTCATGTAGCCACTGATGTTGTGCATTCATCACACATGTTATCCCTATGATAGAGTCTGTGGATGCCCGAGGATAGTGGTTCTCAAACCTGGGAAGCCCATCTGAGAAGACGGTGAAGTCTACAAATCCTTTGCTGTCTATGTTGTAGTTGTGTGAATGGTCACCCTTATACTCTCATTAGGCACAGTTTCAGGTAATTAAATAGTATAATTAATCTATTCCCCTTTTTCTGGGGACTCCCTGGAACCACCTCAAGGACAACACGTTGAGAAACACTGCCCTAGGACAGGGGTTCTCAAACTTTTTCATACCGCAACCCCATTTTATTTAGGATTTTTTTTGGGGACCCCACACTTAAGTAATTGTTATTGTAATTTCAACGTGGAATTAAGGAATATCAAAATAAAAGCACATGTTGTTGAACTTGATCATGCATATTTATTAGACATTTTAATTACAGCACTATGTTATCAATACACATTTATAAAACGAGGCATATTTAGCCAGAATATGTTGCCAGAACATACATTTCTTTCTTTTATAATTTTTTTTTTATAAATGTACTCGCCAACTTGGGTCGCAATTCGCGACCCGTAGTTTGAGAACCACTGCCCTAGGACATTGTGGTTTCCATGAATGAATCTGATTGTGTCGCAGAGGAGTGTGTTGTGCCCTATATTCTGATGTACAACTTCTTATAGAGCAGTTCAAATTTGATACGTAATCGGACAAGGGCCCTCCCTCCCAAGACTTTGTCCTAGGGATCCCCATCTGAGAGGATATTTGTTGTTACATATGATTTAATCCAGAATTCCATAAATGTCTAAACTGAGAGATAAGAGGAGAGAGTAGAATAGCCATTCTTATACATTATCTTATTGTACTAACTTCTAGTTCTAAAATTTTTGTGAAATGTAACTATTCCCCATTTGACTGGAGAGCCCCTGGAACCCCCTCAAGGATCCTTGGGGGTCCCCGGACCCCAATTTGAGAACCACTGATATAGAGAATATATGGAGAATGGAACAACGCCAGCCTGTGTATGAGTTTGACATACTTTATCAGAATCTTGGTTCTCTGATTTCTAGCTTTGGGAGACAGTTCTTCACAATTCACAAATACTGATTGGACTATCCTTTGCCATGGGAACATGTGAAACACTGATTGGACTAACCTTTGCCATGGGAATAACATGTGAAATACTGATTGGACTATCCTTTGCCATAGGAATAACATGTGAAATACTGATTGGACTATCATTTGCCATGGGAATAACATGTGAAATACTGATTGAACTATCCGTTGCCATGGGAATAACATGTGAAATACTGATTGGACTAACCGTTGCCATGGGAATAATTTAAATTGTGTATTATTCCCATTCAAGACGTTGCTCTCTATTCCATTGTAAATCAGTGGCACAACGCTTAGCCTACATTCCTAGCTGAGAAAACACATCAAAACACTTTTTATATGGGAATCCACCAGAGGTAGTTTTCTGAAATTTGCCTCATTCAAGGCTACACTAATTGTCATTTTGGTCCTGTACTCAATGCATAGAGCATGGGATTAAATTAACACTGACAGGGTTAGGGGTTTGATTCCCAATGGCACCATTCATGCTAAAAATGCTGTAAGAAACCAAGGATAAAATCCACCACTGAATGGCAATAACTTAATTTGCTTTTCTTTATAGACCCCAGGGGGCCGTCTGGACTCACCCCTCCAGCTCAGAGATGAAGTGGACAGTGATGTTGGCCTGCTCATAGGGTAGAATGTACATGGTTGTGCCTTGCCTGGGAGTGTCACCTGCAGTCACAGGCTCTGCGCTGCAGCTGGAGACTGCCAGCTCCACTAGGAGGCGGGTCAGAAGGAAGAGTTCATTCAGTGGACACAATGGATTGAAGACTTAAAAAGGACTGCAAGTCGTGGCATACCTGGCCTAGCTTATGCTTAACAAGAGGAGTAGCTTCAAATTTACTGTAAGTGTAGATGATAATAATAACTCTGTATGAGCTGTATGCTTCCACTCAAAAAAGATAACTTTGATTTAGACTATTTAAAAAAAAAAATATATATATATATTAGGGCTGTCAAAGTTAATGCTTTAATTTTGGAGATTAATTTCAATTATTTAAATTTAAGATTAATCTATGGAGTGAAAAATGTTCAACATTCTGAACTTTCAGCAGTATATTTGTTTGTTCTTTTTTTGCATTGACTCATGCACCTTTTTGAAAATCATCTGACATGAAGATGGAACACATTTTTGTTGTTAATATGATTTACGTATATTACTGGTAGTTCATACAAGACATTATCTTCCTCTAAGCCAATCTGCACTTTAATATAGGCCTGGGTTGTTTTTATTTCTGTTAGCGCCGCGGATATAAGAAAGAGGTCTAGCTGAGTCAATGTTGATGGTTTTGTTGAACATTTGTATTTCACAGGAGAGAAACTGTATTCAAAGAAAGCTATTAAAATTTGTCGCTCCCTGTGAGACATTTTAGCTGAGACCCATCGTCTTCTCATAATTCTAGGTATGTATGTGCCTTAATCTGCTGTGGAGTGCCAAATTGAATCTCATGCTCCGCCCTCTTGATCCTCCAATCACAACTGTTGCTTCCTTTGGACAAAACAAAGTTTGTCTGAGGGAAGCAACAGTTGTGATTGGAGGATCAAGAAAATAGGGCACGGTTTGAGATCAATTAAATTCTTCTTACTTAGTGTAGGCCATTGTCCCATTCGTGTCACATCATAAGGTCAATAGAAAGGTCTGACAGACAGGCCGACCCACCAGTGAGAGAGAGGTGTACAGGGACAGAGCTGAGGGGGTTGGTGGCCAGGTTGAGGATCAATCCGGGTGCGGGAGGGAAGTCCTCCACCACCACCACCACCGAGTACTGCCCCACCAACGCGTTTCCAGTGAATACCAACATACATTTCTCCTGCAGGACATAGTGTTTGGAAAAATACGTTTCATTCAATAATTTTAACTTTTTTCTTTCTTTCAATCTATGTGATAAGAAGCTGAGTAAATTCGTTCAACTAAATATATGTTTTCAGTTTCTGATTCTTAAGCCTTGCACCTTTACACTTAATACATTTACTAAAGGGGCAGTTCACCTAAAAACAATGCAGATAATCTCGCACATATCCAAAAACTCTAAAGTGTTGAACACAAAGTGTTCACAAAGTGTTGTTATCCAAAGCGCTTTACAATTTGTCCCTCACAATTTACCCATTCACTCAGACATTCACACACCGACGGCGGAGGCAACCATGCAAGGTGCCAACCTTCTCATCGGGAGCAATTAGGGGTTAAGTGTCTTGTTCAAGGACACTTCGACATGCTGCCCGGGAGGAGCGGGAATCGAACCGGGAACCTCTGGATTACCAGATGACTGCTCTACCTCCCGAGCCCCTGTCCCTATACGGAGGTGTAGTCTGACGCCACTGGTTGTTCCACCCGTATAGGGATTTATCATTGGGAAAATGGATTATCGGCTATTGTAACAATTCTGCCGCATGGAAATTGAAAAGCATTCCATTTGTGCACAAAATGAGTTCCCTTCTATCACTAACATTATTTTTTAAGCATTTTTTTTTTAAGCAATTTTTTTATGATTAATTGCGAATATTTTCATGTTGAGCTATAGATTGTGGATGAATAAGCACAGAAAGGTACACCATGCCTGGCCGCGCAGATTCTCACTGGGAGAGTGTAACGTGTGGAAGGTCGCACTACCTCTCTCCAGATCCTTCCCTCGCTGAGCAGGCGCCCCGACCGAACTGTAGGAGTCGCTGTCCACAACACCCAGGACCCACCCACCAGCTTTCCCACCCCTAACACTGCCAATTGTGTTAGTATGAGCGACCAACCAAGCTGGTAACAACGCCGAGAGCTGGGCTCGAACCCAGCGTCTCCAGCGTTGGTGGCGAGCGCCTTGCCCACTACACCACCTAGCCTCCCCTCCCCTACCATGCAAATGTTAATGCTTTATTTGTTTTAAACAAGACAATTTAGAAATGGGGAAATACATTGCGTTGGACAGAGGGTGGAACACGAAAAACAGCAATGACGTAACCACTACACCTCCCTATAAAACAAGGTATTGCTATTTTCTATCTACATAATTGAATGGAGCTTTAATGTGTTGTGCTCTTTGGATGGATTGGAATGACTCTCAATTTGTACAAAATCAGATAGGCCCTTTATAAATGGGCTGAGTGAGTCATTTGTACCATATCATATAGGTTCTTTATAAATGGGCTGAGCAATTTGTACCATATCATATAGGTTCTTTATAAATGGGCTGAGCAATTTGTACCATATCATATAGGTTCTTTATAAATGGGCTGAGCAATTGTACCTTACCTCATCCAATTCTAGAAACGAGTGCCGAGGGCAGTTGAGGCACTCTCCCCGGTCTGGCTGAGCGAAGCGGCATCGCACCTTGTCTCCATCCAGGTCCCTCACTGCCAATTGGATGTGGTGGGGACAGTTCACACGGGCCCTGCTCAAACAACACACAGTTGTGTCAGACGTCACGTAACCATTCAGACAGAAACCAAACGACATGCCTAGAATAGCATGATGGAATTACAACAGAGGAGGCTGGCAGGAGTCCAGATGCTAAAAGGTGCAGTTTGAATAATGCAACCAGGAAGGAGGAGACCATATAGAAAAAAAATCCATATTGAAAAGGATTATAGATTAACATATGAATGATGTGGGTATGTCTGGCACCATTCCAAATCAACAAATACAAAGGAATACACACACACACATATATATATCACACACACACACACACACACACACACACACACACACACACACACACACACACACACACACACACACACACACACACACACACACACACACACACACACACACACTACATTCAAATACAATAACTATACTATTTACAAATAGTATTTATTTTATTAGGAAAATGTCATCCATAAACTTTTTACTACTTAGTACCCCATCTTTTGAATGATTTCTAAATTAAAATGAAAGTTACATCAAGTCTCATGCTATCAAAAAATGTGAAATACAAAGGAATATTTGTGAGGGTGTGTGTATTACCTCAGAGGAGGAGGCAGGGCAACGTAAGGGGGGTTGTTGAGTTTGCCGCTGTTGGCCCGAATTGTGGGCCCGGCCTTAATCGACAGATAGAACTCAACATTGGACCTAAGTCATGGAAAAAATTGTGTATTTGAATAATATTTGTAAACTATTACTTTGGTTTCACCTTAAAGGGGCACTTCACCAAAAGACAATGCTGATTTATTTTGCACATAATCTCACACATGTCCAAAAGCTCTAAACAGTTTTGCACACATTAATTTAGTTATTGAGAGTAAATGAGTTAGAATATGGCCACCAGTGATGTCATCGGGACATTGAATCCTTGTGTTGTGTTAATTACAGCTCAAAGAAATGATGAGGTAGTCTCTATAAGACAAGGTATTGCTATATTTCCATCTACATAATTTCATGGAGCTGTAATTAACACAACACAAGGATTCAATGTCCCCGATGATATCACTGGTGGCCATATTCAAACTAATTTACTCTCAATACCTGTCAAACAAAATTAATTGTTTTTGGATGTGTGAAAGATTATGTGCAAAATAAATCAGCATCGTTTTTTGGTCAAGTGCCCCTTTAAGTGGTTTAACTTACACCAAAATGTATTATTACCATACATCAAATACAGAAAAACGTGTGTTCAGTTTATTTTTGGATGCCCAACAAAACACTATCAATTATTTGTTTAACCTGAAGGGTTGCGACTGTAATATAAATGTAACTGATTGTATTAAATTACTATTATATCACATTATATTAATATAATTATATCCTATGTCAATGGGCAGTTCTTTTTTATTAAAACTGTGTGCGTACAGAACACATTTATACAGTTGTATGTGACAAAGACGAGGTCAGTTCTCCTACCCCAGGGTGACAGTGGCTGTGTAGTTACTAGGGATGGTCTTCTGCCATTGGCGGACACACCAGCCGGAGGCAGGTTCTGTGCCAGTGAAAGGTAAGGAGGTGAGGTGGACCATACAGTCCTCCCCTGAGCTACACACCCCAGAGAGAGCTGGACAGGGATTTGGTGAGATCACCATGAAGTGAGCCCTCACCTGCATTAAGTGAAGAATCAGGTCACATACCATAACATCACATTAATTTCTAACAATAGACAGTTTGACTGTAATGGGATAATTGTTGGCATCTTATAAGATTTGTATACATCTTTTCCATGGGATGAATTGGCAATCATATATGAAAGGGTATCTTACAAATATAATACAAGTCATCTCATGTATTTTGGAATATTTAATATAAACTCTTTGTTTGACAGCTACTACTGCTGTTAACATTGCTTTAATAATTAAACTACAAAAATCTATTGATAATGGGAGGGCCTATAATAGTTTGTTTAAACTATTACATAACTGATTGGTGGTTTTGTGACAGTATATGTATGTTTCTTTGGGACTGCTACTCACCATATCATGATCATCATATAAGCTATGGTGGCATGTTCAAACTGAATTATGTAAGGGCCTTTCTCAATGGCATGTGAAAATGTTTGTGAATGAATGCATAATGTTGGATAATAGGGTACATTACCAGAAAGATTGAGTACAAGATTCAGTGTTTTTCAATCTCATTGCATTTTTTAACAGAATGTATGTTGATGTAAAATTACCACAAATGTTAGAACTGTTGTTGTTGTTGTTGTTGTGAAAACTGTGACTAAAGCCCTTTGATCACTATACCTCTGGATATCAACAGAATCAAACCAGTTCATATATTCAATCTGCTTCCTTGAAGAGATTGTACCCTCACTGGCCTATCAGTCAGTTTGTCAGTTGTAAGTATTTGTAAAGGACATCAGCTAGCTACCCATAGTCTACAAACAAGTTAAACTAGTTTGCTATAATTTAGTCATCCACAGGAACTATGACAATTACCACATTTCTCATAAACCTGTCACTTCCTGTTTTATCATTATGGGAAACGTTTTGATGAAGTGAGGAGAAGCAGAGAAGCCTTGCTGATTGATTGATTGATTGATTGAAAAGTTTATTAACAGATTGCAGAATGGGTACAGTACAGTACAGCTCAATACATACAATTGTTAAGGGGATGCAGACCAGAGAAATACTTTCGTCTTGTTTACATCAGGGTCCCCCATTTTCAATTCATCATATGACACACACAACATACAGATAGACAGTACTGCTACATCTTATACATTTATGACATACCAGATTTGCAAATACAGTACTGTTTGTGATACAAAAAGTGTCCAGAAAAAGAGTGTATATACATTTGACGTAGAAACTGTACATTGGAGGAGGTTGGGTAGGTGGGGTGGGGTTGGGTGTGGTGGGGCTGTACATTGGAGGTGGGGGGGGGGACACTGTACACTGTACATTGGAATACTGACAAAGCCATACTTGGTCTTTACTGTACAACTGGGTTAGGACATTTGCAGTCTCCCGTAGGTGTTCTTTGAGAGTGTTTTTGAAAGTGGGTAGTGATTCACATTCCTTTACAGCTTTGGGTAGGGCGTTCCACATTGATGTGGCATAATTGCGAAACGTGTTTAGTCCCTTGTTTGAGCCGAATCTGGGTTTCACATGATTTGTGGAGCTCCCTCTGGTGTTGTGATTTTTCCTAGTTCCGAGCTGAGGGTTTTTTCAACCTGTAACTTGTTCTTGTCAGAGACCAGCAGGGCTGAGTCGTCCGCAAACAGGAACAAGTTGCAGTCACAAGCTGACGACATGTCATTTGCATAAATTAGGAACAGTAGCGGTCCTAGTATGCTTCCTTGTGGAACACCACAGTTCACTGTGAGGGGGGGGGGATAGGGTACCGTTTACCTCCACCATCTGTTCTCTCCCCTCCAGGTAGGATTGTATCCAGCTCACTGATAAACTATCAAAACCAATTGCTTTTAGCTTGTCAATCAGAATGGTGTGATTGACAGTGTCGAAGGCCTTTTGTAGGTCCAGCATGACCATGCCGCAGTATTTGCCCGCGTCCACCTCTTGCTTGATGTGGTCGTTCAAATAGAGAAGGCATGTGTCAGTGGAGTGGGATGTTCTGAAGCCAGATTGGAATTCGTAGATTAGATTTTTTTCCACGAGGTACTTTTCGACCTGTTCGTATACTATTTTTTTCCATGACTTTCGAGATGGATGTAAGGATAGAAACAGGGCGGTAGGTGCCTGTGTCTAATTTGCTGCCCTTTTTGTGCAGGGGTGTTACTCTCGCAATTTTGAAGTCCTTG
Organism: Notolepis coatsorum; assembly: GCF_963971535.1. NCBI lineage: Eukaryota > Metazoa > Chordata > Actinopteri > Aulopiformes > Paralepididae > Notolepis > Notolepis coatsorum. Next base: position 36,466,930 of record NC_140184.1, read on the forward strand.
GGGATGTGTCCCTGTTTTATGGAGAGGTTTATTATGTGTGTGATGACTGGGGTGATGGCGGCTGCTGAGTCTCTGAGGAATTTGGAGGGGATGTTGTCATGGCCAGTGGCCTTGTTGGGTTGGAGGGCGCTCAGTTTTTTGAGTACCTCATCTGTTGTTACCGTTTCCAGTTTGAAGTCATCTTTGTGGACCCCTAGGTTTTTGTAGTAAGCTACTATGTGTTCTACCCCATAATGCCCTGAGTGGGAGGGTAGTTTGTTTACCAGTGTTGTGGCTATGTTTGTGAAGAAACTATTTAAGTAATTGGCTACATCCAGTTTGTCTGTGATGTTTGTCCGTCTTTATGTTTATGTTTGAGAACCTGGTTTTAAGTTTTTTACTGCAGCCTAGTTGATTATTGAGTAATTTCCAAAGTTCACATGGTTTATTTTAGTTTTCCTCAGTTTTGTCATTGATGCATTTTTTTTAGCTGTTTTTATCATAGAGTTTACGTCATTTCTTAGTCTGTTTCTTTCTAGTTTGAGTGCTAATGGTTAACATGAAGTAAATTGTATTGCCTTTGTGCCGTAATGCCTTCAGCAGAACTCCTGTGGATCGGACACACAATATCAATAGAAAATAGAGGATATCGATAGACTCAATTGTCTGTCAGTCTCATGGGTCTACTCTCAACATGTTTCTGCAGTAATCCTTCCAAGTTATGGACATTGAATTTACTATGATATAGTATGATTTGTTAAATATCTCTAAGACAAAGGCCATTGTGCTTGGATCTAGACACATGTTGGGCATGTATCCACAGTTAAAACTGTCAATTGGCACCACACAAATTGAACAAGTGAACACAATAAAACTTCTCAGAGTTACTATTGATAGCTCTTTATCTTGGTCTAAACATATCAATAATATTGTTATTAAAATGGGAAGATGAATTTTTATGACTAGGAAATGCAATGTTCTGCTTCCATCACTCCCTCCATAATGAAATCAGTTATTCATTCTTCGGTTTTGTCTCATTTAGAATACTGCCTTGTTATCTGGTCGTCAGCTACAAAATCTAATTTGAAAAAGTTGCAGGTTGCTCAGAATAAAGCGGCTCGCCTGGCACTATAGCTGTTCATACAGGACAACTGTATTAGTTTTATGCATGAACATCTGGCATGGCTAATGTAATGGTTGAAAATAAATTATCAATGAGTCTTCTAATGCTACTGCAGAACATTATCAGCACTGGTAAGACATCTAGCTTGGCTCATCAGTTGCAAATTACTTCTGAACATGGTTACAACACTAGAGGGGTCGCTTCTGGTAACATCAGAACAAAAACAGCACCAAAATCTAATTTTCTCAAACTCACTGGCCAATAGGTCAGTAGTACTCTGGAATGCTCTACCGAAAAACATCTTATCTACAATACATAACAAAATTACTTTCAAAAAATATATTAAGAGATATCTTGCAAACTTGTCAAGTATGTAACTGTTATCTGTGTATATATTTTTTTTTGACTGGAATGTTAGATTTTATAATGTGAATTTGTATATTTGTATTGATTTTTAATTGATGTGTTTTGTTTTATTTTAATTTGTATTTTTTGTTATACATTTGTATTGTATTTGTTTTGTCCAGGACCCCAGGAAGACTAGAGGCTCTTTCATGTGTCTCTAATGGGGATCCTTTAATAAACATAAACATTATTAATTATGAGAGATTTACAGTCATTTGATCATGACATTATTCAGTTTGTTGTTATACTGTTGATGTTGTTTTTACCATGTATTCTGTATTTATGAAGTCCTGCTTTTTATTTTTTGTGTGATCATCCCATTCTACTCCCATTCTAGAGCAGTTGTCTGGTAATCGGAAGGTTCCTGGTTTGATTCCCGCTCCTCCTGGGCAGCATCTCAAAGTGTCCTTGAAATGCACCATTTACTATGTTAATGTTGTTTAGTGTTGATGTGTACTAGTGTTTACTGACTCCTGCACAGGGACTACCCGATGAGAATGAGCTTTGCAAAGTAATGTTGTGCATGGTCACGGTAAAAAAAACCAAAAAACTTAACTGATGGTATTATTACCATCTTCTCCAGTCAAACAGGAAGATAGATACCAATTTCCTCTCTGTGCGTGCAGTAGAAAGCTATCCGGCTGCAAGCTAGTCTAGCTTAGCACAAATTTATGGAAGCGGACCACTAGCCTAGTTTAAGATGTGCTTTTCAGCTAGGCTAGCTGACCTGTGTCCGCTTCCATTCATTTGTGCTAAGCTAGACTAGTTTGCTGCCGGATAGCTCTCTACTGCATGCACAGAGAGGAAATTAGTGTCTATCTTCGTCTGACTCTGGATAAAACGGTAAGCAAATGTCTCATAATGTTGGTGTGTTCCTTTAAAAAGTAGTTCTCAGCAATGATGAGTAATTACCATACCAGATTATTAATGGATGTATTTATAAGTATTTTTATTTATAGTATTGTCTTCCATAGCTTTCATGCACATCTTCTCTGTTGTATATGTTGCAGAGAAACCCATCAATAGAATTCAGACTATTTATTTTTATTTCAATATGTCAACACTAACAATCAATGCACCTGCAGGAAAGTATTCAAGTGAAGTATCAGTTTGGAAGGATGCAACATTATCCAATCATCTCACCAAATGTGACCGCATGGTGAAAAAGTGGTTTCACGTCTTGTGTGAAAAAGTGGTATATTGGTCAATACATGAAATGGACCCTGCCTAAAGAGTATGAAAGAAGAATGGAAGAAAGAAAATGCAGCTCACTGTTTCCCCAGCATTACTGGTCAGGGGCTCAATGTGGACCACTGCCCCCAAGGAAGAGGCTTCACAGGCTGGGCTTAATACGAATATAGCCAGGCCCTGTACCAGGAGTCCCAGCACAACTCCATCCCACATATCAGCTTCTTCTCACAGGCAGGAGAACAGAGCAGGGTTGGGTCTTCTGGAAATACAAAGAGAGTTTAATGGCCATTACTGATGATAAACAGGGAGGGAAGCCATTCAGGCGGTTTTATATATATATATGAATAGTTTTATGTGTATTGAAAAAACTATTTACAAACAAACCACTTATTTAAAGTTTTTGTTGAACAACCCTTAATTCACACATGGGTCCATTAGAGTTTTGCCACCAGGTAGAATAAGTGTGGCTGGATCTGCACATATGCGACATTAATACGGTTTCTCACATACTCATTCATTCATCTATGTTCCCATTTTACCTGAGCAACTACCGCCCTAGCACATGTTGCTGCTCGCTCCTGGATATGTATATAAAATACAATATCCACAAGAGCCTAAGAGATCACTGTATCGCTTCTTTAGCGTTCGATTTCTGCCAGCTGCTAAATTAGGGGCCACACTTCTCACTGTCTTGAGACTCGGTCAGCATCATCTCCAATCTAACTTTTGCACATTTGAACTCCTCCCAACATGAGAGGAACTAACCACTCTCTGTAACTTCTCAACCTCTGGGGCATTTCATATTATCCTGAGACTGCTATCTGACTGCCGGGACAGTATACACCATAACGTAAGGTTATCCTATAACCCTAGTTATATGAATACTGGCTGAGCGTCTCGCTCTGCCTACTGAGATACATCACTATCTCCAGCACCTAGTGTGCTCTGGGAAACAAAACAAATGCACCCACTTGCACGTGACCACGCCACTCCCATGCGTCCTCTATATATTTACGCCGGAAGTGGTCACGCCTCACCCTTCCCAGTTCGATTTCCATAAGCGGAAAACATCCAAGGGACCTCAGGGTGCTAAAGAGCGAGACGCTCAGCCAGTATTCATGGAGAGCCCTCAGGCTGCACAGATTGAGAGACGCCCATAGCCAGAGCTCGACCGCCGCCCGGTGCAGACGGGGGGAGTGTACTCCTCCCTGTCTGTTGATATACGACGCTGACGTAATGAAGCGTAGGTACGTTTTAGGAGGGAAGATCGGGATGCGAATACGCATCCTTCAGGTCTATGGAGGTGAACCAGTCTCTCACCTGACAGCGCTTAACAGGTGGGTGACAGGCAACATTCTGAACCTTCCATGGGACAGGTCCAGTATGGGTCTGACCCCCCCCCCCCCCCCCGGGCACCAGAGAATATCGGGAGGAAACGCCGCTAATCGCATGGGACCACGACGACGGCCTGCTTCGCCGCCAGAGAACGAATCTCCTCGGCCAGGGCTGTCACTGCCACGGACTTTGATAATAGAGTCTGTACCAAACCCAAAAACGGAGGGCGGGGGTGTGTAAACTGTAACACAAGCGCCGCCCTCAGCGTTCTCTCCATCCACACCGACATATGGCTACTACTGCAGCCATACGTGGTAAAAATTCCAAAGCGCCCCCCGCCGCTGGTCCGCTAGGAAACGTAGATAGGTGGCCCGGTCCCTCCCGCTGTGCGTCGTCAACCCTGGTCTCGCCAACCGCACGAGCCGAGATATCGCACCCTGACTCTACCAACGAGGCAATCGCACCAAAAGGGGAGGACCCCGACAGAAGGGGCGGTCTGATACGGGGGGAGCGGCCATCACCCCTGGTGACATAGGCTCCCCCGCTGAGCATCTTCCCGGCTTAGCTTGCTGAGGACAGCCTGCTCTGCAGCTGGACATGCATGGTGTGTGGTCCCACACTGCCCGATAGGGTGGGTCTCTACACACCGTAGCCGTGTAGTGATATTACTACCACCGCGGGATCGGAAGTCCAGACTAACGTAATACCCGGCCTGGCGAGGGCGGGGCTGGGGGGAACCCACGCTGCGACCTCCTGGGCCTAGAGTTCCCCCTCTGACAAACATTTTTAGATACAGGGAACCCTGCTCCGTCAACAGATACAACACCAGGCTCACCAAACACAGACGCAGGACGTGTGGTGTGGGAGCCGCTTGACAGCACAGCATTCTCATAGACAGACCCAGGCCTAGCTAGCAACTGGGTGTCAGCCCCTGTCTCCATGAGAAGCGAAATGTGGGGCCGCTTGCGCTTCACTGGAAGAACGCGGCCCGCAGCCAAAGGGGACAAATCAGAGCCCTGAGTCCCGTAGCGTAGCGGGGGGGAGTAACCGGAGAGCGTGCTAGACACAGCTAGATGGCAATGGTTTTTTAGGGCGTGCCCATCTAATATAGCCGATCCCTCGGGCCGCCGAGGCTGTCGGCCTTGTGATCACCTGTTTTCCTGTCCAGGGTATCTCATGCGGGGGAAACATGGCCGCTGGCCGGGGGCCTCGCCGCAGCCGCTGGCGAGGCCGTGCTCTCACCTATGGCTGCGCGGTGTGGCGTGGAGCCCAGGTCAAATACCGCCTGCGCCTCCGTGGACAGACCAAGGTCCACCCGCAGAGATGGGAGCCCTGAGGAGGAGACCCCTCCCCTCTTCAAGGGGAGATTGCTCCAACCAAGATGCCTGTGAACAACCGTTGACAGCATCCTAGCCCTCCCTGCGGTTATAGTTTGCGGCTGGGTCAAAAACTGAATAACCTCAAAACCTCACGCGATGGTTTCGACACGGCTAGCCCTCAGGCCCCACCACCAGACACCATTTTTGACAGAAAAGCAGCCAATTGAGCAATGTTGTTAGTTGCTGCTAAATTCTGTACCGCGGCGGTATAAGCTTCAACAGCACACCAGCCACCTGCCGGGCCGACTCGCCTCTTGGTGTCAGCCGGGCAAGACACCGTTCCACCATGTCAGGGCAAAGGACCGATGCCACCTGCACCACTAAGCATGGAACACCAGTGGCGGCTGCTGACCAAAGTCTATTACTAGTGAAGCACTGCTCCAATAGTAGCCATGCAACAACCTCCTCTGCGGTGTGCACCCGTGATGGGATAAATTAATAAATGAACGAAAACTCCATTAACATATTGCAGAATGGGCTAGCCCAATACACACAATTGTTAAGGGGATGCAGACCAGAGAAAACGTTAGTCCTGTCTACATCAGGGTCCCCTATTTTCAATTCATAGATTCACAAAATGCACACCTGCCCTGAGTCGTCAGCCCATCCACCCATGTAAAGAGTAAATAAGCCTCCGCTAAACCCCCAACATTAGACACTGATTGACCCGTCAGCATGAATGGTTAAGAGGAGGGAAGAGTAAAGACAGCCCCGTCGGGGTACATGGGAACGGCGCCCCAACATTGTAGCATTAGCATTAGCTGCGAGCGATAGGATACTTAAAAAAACATCTCAAAAGTGAGTCATGACCACATTTATCCAAATATCCCGCCCCCTGCGCCAATACATCACTCTGTCGACTCGTCTCACGAGACAACGAGCAGTATTACCAATGCCTGCTAGCGCACACACCTCATTCATGAAACTCTTAAAAATATAGTAGGGTCGAGTAATTAGGCCGTCAGCTGCCTACGTGGCATCTGAAGGACATTAGGTTGTTTAGAAACTGCATTCGTCATCAGTATCGAACCCCATAACCGCTTTGATTAGGAAAAATGGTCCATCCCGGGTTGGATCTGCAGCTTTGTACTCTTGGGTCTTTCACTTTACTGGTGATCTACACGTCTTGACTGAATTAAACCTAAATCCACCTGCTGTTTTGACTCCAACTGATATTTGATGGACATCTCTGATCAATAGACTGTCCAGCTGGCTCCGAGACCTTTTGTTTAACTGGGTTCAAAGACCTCGAAAGAATCTAGCTACAGTCAGATCTACTCTACCTAACAAATGTGAATTCTGATGACAAAAAAAATGAAATGTGAGAGTTATCTATGAATATGAGGAATGAGTCAAAAGTTATTAGGGCAAGAGTTTATTCAGTAAATATATATTAATAAAAGTGTTTGTCATTTTTTTTTTTTTGATCAAATTTTTTTATTATTAATTACATGAAACAGGACAACACAATAACCACAGTAACAAAAAACATAACTTTCACAGGAGAATAACAAACAATAATAATACAGAATAATAAATTATAAAGACAAAAAGAAATAGAAACAGCGTCCAACCTATCAAATATAGATGGCTACTTCAATAACAAAAAGGGTCTTCAAAACATGGCAACCTTTCCCCACCTTTACAAAGTGGAGTGACTTAAAAGATTGTTTATGAGAGTGTTGCCGCAGATTTACTGTAGATAGCCTAGGTCCCTTACACATGTTCAAGACTGCCAAACTTGCAGAAGGTAAAGTGTAAGAAGAAAGAAATTCTTCCTCCAAGTTGGTTGACAGGTCAATCAGTCTGTCAATATTAGTCTCTTGGGGAGATGGCATGTGAGTTGACATATAGCGCAGAATAGCTAAATACCAACCCCCCCTAAAATCCCCCCAGTCAAAGTTAAGAAGGACAAGACAAAAACCAAGACAGACAAGACATTTCCTCCTCCCCCTCCCCAGAGACCGCCGGACCCCCCCGATCAAGCGCCCCAACCCCGCTCAGCCGCACACTGCGGTCTTTACCTTCTCAGCTGCTGCGAACCACAGGTCAATTCCAGCCTGCCCTACCCCGATCACCCGGGCCGTGGATATCTCAAGATAAATCACATCCAATAGAGTTAGGGACCAGTTAATCATTGTAAGCTTCTCAGGCTCCTTCCATCTCATTGCTATTAGCTTCTTCGCTGCTGTGACGCCCGCTAGGACAACCCTTTTCAGTTGTACGGACGCGGGTAGTGTCGTTATATCGTTCAGGAGTAGCGTAACAGCTGTGAATGGGATAGTTAAGCCACACAGATCTGAAAGTTTGTCCGTTATTGACCTCCAGAAGCGGGCCACTGGTGGGCAATCCCAATACATATGCATATAAGTGCCAGTGGCCTTTTGAGAGCACAAAGTGCACCGAGAGTCGGTTATCAGTCCCATAGCAAATAGCTTCCTAGGTGTAAGATAGGTCCTATGAATATAATTAAAATTAATTTGCTGGTGATTGGGGTTGCGGGAAGATAATGCCACATTTGCCCAAACATCATCCCAGTCAAACTCGGGGTCCAACTCCGGTATATCCACACGCCAGATTGTATCCAATGATAAATTTTTATACGTGGATTGAATTAAGAGCGTATAAAAGTCGGAGACAAACCCTCTGGATGTCGTCCTGTCCACTATGAGCCTGAGGAAGGGGTGTGGGTGCAAGGCTTGAGCCCACGGTACGCCATGCGCCCTCAGTGCTGACCTTAGTTGAAGGTAAAGAAAGAAGGACTCGCCGGGTAGATCATAAAATTCTCTTAAGTCCTGAAACGCACGGAGGCCGTTCTTATCATAAATATCCTCCAGAGTATGCACTCCCCTCCTTTGCCATTGAGGAATATTAACCGGCTTGTGTCCAACAAGTAATTGCTGGTTATTAAAAATTGGAGAGTCCAGGTGCCAAGGGCATTTAACCCCACACGACCTCTGTACATTACGCCACGTTTGGATCACGTGAGTTATGATCGGTCCATACCTCAGCCGGCATTTCGCAATAGAGACAGTGGAGTACACTACATCCTGTAATCTTAGCGGAGACACCGCCGCCGCTTCTAAGGAGCGCCACGATACAGCCTCTACAGGGTCTAGCCAGCACATCAAAGGTCTCAGTGAAAAGGACCAGAAATACAGTTTAAAATCAGGGATTGCGAGGCCCCCATCTTGTTTCCTACGTTGAGTAGTAGCCCTTTTGATTCTCGGGCGTTTGTTATTCCAGACAAACTTAGATACCATCGATTGTACCTTGCGCCAGTGGTCTATTGGAGGGGGCAGGGGGAGCATTGAGCTAATAAAATTTATCCTAGGCAGGATGTTCATTTTGATTATGGAAGCCCGGGCTTGTAAGGAGTTAGGAAGGGACGACCACCTGTCTAAAAGTGTTTGTCATTTAAAGACTATTCCATTATTTCTTGACAATGTAAACTCTTTATCCTGGCCCCAATTAAATAAAAGTACATTCACTTGCAGTTGAATTCTAAATGTATTAAAATGTTATTAATAACAAAGCAATTATCATTATTAATAATAAATTGACGTCAATCAATAGGCTATATCTGACCTTTCCATTCCTTAGAGGCTTAGCCTTAATACTACAACACATCTAACATTTTACTCATCATTTAAAAGTGAGGGTGATCAAGGTTATGCTGTAACGTTCCCTAAACTGTAACTGCTTACCTAAAGACAGACAGGCAAACTGTATCTGCCTAAATGCTACTACTGAAGACACATTCATATTAATGAATATAGACCTGCATAACTATTTAGTAATCATTGCGTTGCATGGAATGTTTGTGTAGTTGCCTCTCTTCTAACATGGCTGCCTGTAACCACTTTTGAAGGAACATGCCTAATTTCTGTGCAGTGGTAGAGTAGGCAAAACATTGGGGAAATAAATCACATTACTGTTCCACTGCAACTCGTTTACAAGATCCAAGATCAAAATGTATTATTAATTCCAACATGGAGAAAAGGGCCAGTGCTCAGTGCGCTCTACTTTGAGGGTTGCCGATACCACAAAACAGATTATGTGACTGAACCCATGTTGGATCTTAAATGCAAAGCTTGAACATCCGCTTTGGAATTGTAGTTGGACTGATCCCAAAGTCCACACAACATACACCCAGAATTGTACACACAAAACTACAGATACAATTACAGAAGTGTAAAGGCTTCTCATTACCTTACCAAATATCAGTGCAAAGTAGAATATCCTGATCCTTGACGCAACGATAGTAATATAGCTTCCACTTATTCCCGGTGCAACGATTATAACCTTCACGCAGATGGAAATTAGTCAGAAATTGGAGCTTGTCCCCAGGTAAACATTCTACCACTGCATTTACAGGACTGATGGGACAGGCGGTGCTTACCGTAATTTTAGCAGGTACAGAATGATGCTCAACTGGCTAGACGGGCGAGTCAAGTAGAGGTGTGACACGTCATGTGAGACTGTATCACTGAATCTCCTCTTTTTAATGGTGAATTGCATCCAGGCCATTTCACACAGATACTGAATCTCTGATGCAGGATCACAATAGCAGTTTATTAAAAAAAAACAGTAATGCTTAGAGTGGTGGTGGTGGGGGGAGGGGATGTAAATAATATAATTTAGTTGTAAGTATTATGTGAAAGGCCAAAGATTGCAGAGCTTAAAACAAACTATTTGAACTATTATTTAGTAGTCTGTGGCAAACAGTTAGATTTTTTTTAATAATAAATGTAAAAACCAATGATAAACATGTGAAAATTTAGTTTAATTGGTGAAACAGTTAAACCCTTATATCCTGAGGAATGTTACAATTGTTATAATTTTATCTCAACCATTTGTACTGTTGAAAGAAAGCTGGTCCTTCCCCGTCAAAAAGGGCTATTGGTCCTCTTGTTGTAAGGAGACTGCCCAGGCAGGCCGGGACAAGTCTGATGGAAAGTTCTTTTTATGCTCATGGAAAAAACATTTTTCATTAACTCTCCAGTGGCCAACTACCAATTATTCACAATCTGAGCATTCATTAGCATCTACATCATGTGAGGTCTGAGTACAAGACAGTAGAAACAGCAATGGTATCAGAGTCAGTCCCAGCCTAGAAGAGCAAGGTGTCCATTTAGAAAAAGAGGGCAGTCTCTTTATAACGACAGTCTCTTCAGGTCTTTAGTTTCCGTCGATAGGAGATGCCTGGTCCACATTTATTGGCCATTCTTTACACTAAGAATTTTCTCCTGTTAGAGAGAGAGAGAGAGAGGATACTTGTCAACATCCAATTTGAGGGGGAAATAATCTACATTTCAAGACAGTCAACATTCTTCCTGAGCACCGTCCACACAGGTCTATAATTAAGCATTACATCACGCGCAGGAGTGGGTTGTGACAATTAGACCTAGGGGTGGTCGTTAGAACCCCCTAGGCATGGTCTAATTGTCACAACCCACGACTACAAGTGGTGTAATGCTTTTATACAACTGGCACATTCATCCAACCTTATTGCTATACAATAAACACATTAATTGAAGATTTATTGAAAAAACCATCCGCCAGAAAAAGTAGTTCCCACAAAAAGAAAAGAGAGAAGTTGCCTCCATGTGGAAGCAGCTCGGAAGTGCATCCAACTGTTCTCAGTAGGACATCCAACAAAATAACACATCAAACTGTCTTTCACCTAGGCATCCAACAAACTAAGACATCCAACTGTCTTTCACCTAGGCCAGGGGTGGGCAACTTTGTATATGGTGAGGGCCACTAAATTTCCACAATCAATCTGGGGGGCCGCATTGTTTATCGGCAGTCCCGCCAGTAGTACCCCATCACTCAAATAGCCCATAATAGTCACAGATGTGATAAATAAGGCATATAAACTATTATAATTTGTTGTAACTTTGTTTTTATTCCATTTAAAACGCATTTAGTAATGCTTAATTTCAACTTTATGAATTTATAAATACAGCCGAATTTGAAAGTATTGCTGTGTAACCCGAATATATACAAAAGTGACAAATTATAATTAAGGCTTCTATTAAAATAAATGTATGAACTTAAAGCCCACTGCTCAACAAACACAAAGCAGCATTCCTGCTGCATTTCACTACAACAGTAAATCAAAAGTGCAATAATAAATGATTTAGTTAATGTATAAACTTTTATCTTGCTACTAAACAAAACATTCCTGAGTGCCTCCCATTGACCCTTTATCAAACTGGCATGACATTCACCCTCCCCCCACAGTGGGTCAATAATGGTTCCGTCTTTAATGAGACACTTGTGGTCTCTCCTGTTGGCGCACAATAGAAGGAATGTCAACTTCAATGTTTGTGCATGCAATCTGCATCAGATGAAATAACATTTCATTTTTGTGTGCATCCGTGCACGTACTTCTGCTCAGAAAAGTGCTGGGACGGCGTGGTACCGCGTGGCATGACCACTGCACCCCTGATTATTAGTAACCCACAAATTATGTTAGCGAACTTACCTGATGTATAATGCACCTGTGTGTTTTCCTTTCATTGCGGGTGCTCCATCGGTAACAACAGCCGAGCGGACAGTTTATCAAACCCCCCATATTGCTGCACGGCACTTTCAACAGTGTTGAATATGACCACACTAGGGCTGACCCCTATTAGTCGACTAATCGATCGAAAGGAGCCATAGTCGACTGCCAACCTCTTAGTCGAATGCAAAAAAAAGTACATTTTTTTTTTTTTTTTTTTAATATTGGCCTGGGGCCGCATGGAGTGTCAGTGAGGGCTGCATGCGGCCCGCCAGTTGCCCCTCCCTGACCTAGGCATCCAACAAACTAAGACATCCAACTTTTCTTTTTAACCTACTTTCTATAGAACTTCATTCTTAGATGCTTCTATAGAAAGTAGGTAAAACAAATTAAAAAAAAGTTCTCTTTGCCCTATAGGGAAAAAAAGTTCTATGGGGGGGTTCTTTGCCCTATAAGACTTTTTTTTTTGTAAACCTACTTTCTATAGAAGCAGCTAGGAGGTGCGCTGTTTTAAGTGAGTGTGGGTTATTGAATTGATGGTAATTTTATTACGGTCCGCCTTGTTTCCAACTGGTTAAGTTTAGGCCCTCTTTCGAAGTTGGTTAAGGTTAGAGTTTGGAATCAGGGCTGGTGGTCTATCGCCCTGCTCTAAAGACAAACTCTAACCTTAACCAACTTCGAAAGAGGGCCTAAACTTAACCAGTTGGAAACAAGGCGGACAGTAATAAAATTAGCAATCAATCAATCAAATAGTCCACGCTCACTTAAAACAGCGCACCTCCCAGCCGCTTCTATAAAGAAAAATTAAAAAGAAATTGCAATCAATCAATTCGCACGATTTTTATTTTGTTCCACAATGACTCATGACCCATCAATTACATCATCCAACATTGTTTAAGCAACTAAGACATTCGCCGTGACGTTTTTTATTTAGTCATTATGACGCCATCAACATATCCATTCGTAAAGATTATTGTCCGCCATCTTGCTTTCATGTCTAAAACCACGAACGGCGGAGTGATTGTAATTAGGTTGTGGGCGGGTTCTGGGACCACGAGCGTGGGTTATAACAAGCAATAACCATGTGTAACTTGACTGTTTCAGCCAATCAGAATTGAGAAATTTGCATGCCGTTGTATAATAGAGCTGGGAAACCCATCTATATTTATTGCGTAATGTCCCATCAGTGTGATGTATATCGTGAATTTGTTTGATAGTGAATTATTCAACAAACATGACCATGTCCACGTCTTAAACTCATACGGAGGCCTTAGTTTTGGTTTTAAATTACATATAATATATCATCATTAATGTATTTATTGTCACACAGAGCAGAATAATTGTCCACAACAAACACTTTCCCTTTAATTTACACCGTTGCAACAAACACATCCCCTTTAATTTAGACCGGTGTTCACAACAACAGCACGTCGCTTAGGGATGGGTACCTTTCACATTTGAACCGATACCGGTACCTGTGAATCGATACCGGTACCCAACGGTACCTTTTTTCGGTACTTTAGTCTCAAGAAATTTTATTTACCTACCTCAGTCGTAAAAAAAAATCCAAACTTCAAATAACTACAATTGACAGTTTTCGGCTCGTCATTGCTCCGACTGCTTTGTTGTTGAATCAAGTCAAATCCTAGGTAAGCATATATTGTGCGTGTGAACGTTGACATGAAAAGAAAAAAGTAAAAAAAAAAAAAAGTAAAAAAAAAAGTAAAAAAAAAGAATTAATAAAAAATCTTTTTTTTTTTTTTTTTTTTTTTCGGTTTCTCACTTGATTCGATACTCGGTAGTACCGACGTGTTTCGGTTCGGTACCTCAAAAGTACCGAATTCGGTACCCATCCCTAACGTCGCTCCCAAAACACGGTTAATATCCACTGACTTGAGCAGCTAGACTTAATGTCAGAGGTTTGGAACTAAGCATTTTAAAATAGAAAGTCAAGCCAGTTGCAATGTTTGCAAGGAGGACAGGCTGGAGGCGAAGTTTTCAGACTAACTTTTCACCTGGAGGATAACGTCAATTATTTGCCGTGACTGAGGATTATCGTCGGCGTTTCAGACCAGAATGGACCACTACGCAAGTCGAACACTGAATGTATACTAATGTGCAAACATATATTGAAACTTTTAATATTTCTCATAATGAAGCAGAAGCACATTTCTCAGGCTGAATGTAATAACAAGCCTCCGCGCTGGCGCGCTCGCGCCCCGGACTATAGGCAACAGAGGGGCGCGCGCGGAGGCTTTTGTTATTACATTCAGCCTGACAAAAATGCGTCAAAATTGATTACTAATGTGAAAGATCGGATCGGAAACGATCGGATCGATATATTTAAAATCACATGATCAGGATCGGATCGGGGGCAAAAAAAGGCGATCGGGACATCCCTATAAAGCAATGCCCACAAGTTTAGGTGAAAGAAAATAATATATTGTGCCTTTTATGTATACAGTATACAAACAAACTAATATACCATGAAAATGGTGGATTTGAGACACACAACCAAGGGAAAGGAGCTTGAATGATGCCAAAGGAATGAACAGAGTAAAACTAAACAAAACTAACTCAGTAAGGAATATCTTATCTACCTAATTATACACAAAGGTAAAATAAATTCTTCCCGAGCACCGTTCACACAGGTCTATAAGAGAGCTGGGAAACCATCTATATTTATTGCGTAATGTCCCATCAGTGTGATGTATATCATGAATTTGTTTGATAGTGAATGTGATACTCAATTTTATTGTCTAAATTAAATGATAAAAAGAAAATATGATGTATTAACACTTTGAGCGCCACGCCGGGTTTTCCTTTTTACCCCCTGAATGCCACCATCGGCGTCAATGTTAACGTTAATATCGCCTAATCTATGTTTTAAATGATGGCTATGTGTCTAATCTGCCCATCGCATTATCAAAGACTATTTTCCAGTCAGTGCTGTCAAGGCAGATTGTTTTTTTATCACTTCATTTCCGTTTCAGAGCATTTAGAAAAGCACTAGTTTTGAGATAAAAAAACAGTTCATTCTGGACCATTCTGTGCAAATCGTCTTTTACTGTAATATTCCATAACGTTGTTATTTGTCGGCCTATTTATGAATCGTTTTCAAATAAACGCTAGATGATCAATATTATACGTGCACGCAAGCACATTCGGGACGCGCACGGATAATCGCCGTTTTCATTTCCTCTTCAACTTTTACATAGAAACCGAAAGAGGACATTTCACAAAACAGCCTATATCTTCATCAAAATTAGTCTGATTATCCTAACACTGATAACATAGATTCCTTACCTGACATCAGATGGTATCCAACTGGTATATTCCAATTCCTGATCACCATTCGAAAAAATCGATAAGTGTATTGATCCAACGTGTGTACAGTGCAGTACATGAATCCACGGGTCTCAGAGCCCCCTGAATGAACGCTGGGACTCCGGCTGCATCAGTGGACTGGAAAATGTGGAGTACCGGATTTCTTTCCCCATCCATTTTCATTGAGTCCATTCCAAAATCCCTTATGTCATCTGGGAGACGACAGAGGGCGCTTTTTTCCACAATGATCGCCGGTGCCACTCGGGTATACTCGGGTGATGCAATATGATTTCAGATCGCTAAAAAAAATTATAATAATCCGGGAAATCTCGTGAGTGGCTTTCAACCACCTATAAAAAACCCAGAGATATCTCGTGAGTGGCACTGAAAGTGTTAAAAGGATTGTAATTTCTATTTTACTAAAAAATGCTAGGTCACACTTCCCATTGCCATACAGTCCAATATGACCATTGACAGGATTATCTAGTGTGATTTCCCAAACCTAAGCCAATATCATTCATGATGCGTATTAAACAAAGGTCCTGCTGAATATTGTGACATCAATATTTCTGAATATATTATTATTGTATACAATAATCACAAATCTCACTTTGATCATAGTCTCCAGCTTGACGGCGTCTGCAGCGAACTTGCGGATGCCATCAGACAGCTTCTCCACGCCCATGCGGTCCTCATTGTGCTGCCAGCGGAAGGCCTTCTCATCCAGGTGCACTTTCTCCAAATCACAGGCCTTTGCTGCAAAGAGCTAGAGTTAGGCGACGTATCCACTGATAACATGTCTTTTCAGTGCTGGTCTTTGGTTTCAAAGGAATTGCTGCACTACTGACCCATCTCAAACTTTGTCAGAGGAAAGTAACAGTTGTGATTGGAGGATCAAGAAAAGAGGGCAGAGTTTGAGATGGGTCAATTGTGTGTTCCCGATAGCTCGGAGAGCAGAGCATTCTTTTGGTGCTCAGAGCGCCCTGCATTATAAGTTGAAATCATGCTTCCCTCAAACGATGCCAGCTGAGAAATATATCTCTTGTGGACAAGCCATGTTAGGGGCTGCCTGGAATACATTCTTCAAATATGGTACAAACAAATTTATAAAAGGCCGCTACAGAAAAATAATAATTCCACAGCAGTTTTGAAACTTTCTGAAAAGCCCTACTGTATTTCATTCAAGATACGGACCAAAAAGGCTCATTACTAGGTCTGCAATGGCATACAACACAATAGGCAAGAGCTGCATGAGGTTTTTGTTATGAAGCAGATTTAGATCAACAACACAATCTTTTAAAAATGAATAAACGTCACATTTGTGATCAAGAGTCAAGATAGACCCAAGTTGGTCAGCTAAGTAAACCATGCAAGAGCAGTAGAAGAGCCCCAATTTGCCAAACGTTTCAAAATGCTTATGAAGGCTGTGTGAAACAAGCCCATTTGGTCGTTTGCTGCCCATGCAATAAAATTACTTTAACCTCTTAACATGCACTGGGTTGTATAAGACCTGTTTAGCACTTGCACGCACGTCACAGCACTTTGCGAGCGTCTACCGGCTCGGGGCTGCATTTTTCTCCGATCATGCAATATACCGTTCGAAACTTGAATTTGCCGCCTTTCGAACTCCACCTCACTCGACCAGTTCCGTGCTTCGGTTCTCGAGTTACATGACGATATGTCAGACGAGCGTCTTTTTTCAAATGACCACGTCCGACTGTATACGCTCGAGAACTGACCAATCACAGCTGATGGCGAAAATGATAGTCAGCGCTGTAGCCAACGGTGTCCGCTTCCAATGATACCCCACGTGGGGGGGTGCGAATAGAGGAAGTAGGTGAAAGTTGACGAGCGAAGATTACCGTAGTTGTGACTGAATCTTCAGAACGCACAGAGGTGGATAGCCACTTAGGATTTTGAAGCGTTTTTTTTTTTTTTTTTTACCGTTTACTAAAACCTTTTTCGAGCACAAATTTTTATAAAAAATTTACCTGTACTACATAAGACTTCAGGCTATGGAACCGCAGTGTTTTCCAGCTCATACCTCTATACTGGAATAATGGAATCTGGCAACCACTAAAGAGAGGTTCAGGTTAAAGTTCAACTCAAGTTTAAACCTCTGTTAGTCTATTTCATTAGCACTAAGTAATTATCCTTTTTTGCCTTAGTAACTTCAGAATGTTATCTTTCAAAAGAAACCAGGCTCATGCATGCGCTATAAGTATAAAGCTAAGCGTTGCAAAAAAAGTATGCAGTCCTCAAAAACAAAAATGGCCCCATTTTGGGGGTGATGCTTTTAAGGAAATTCTCTGTTCGTGCTGGTAATTTCTTCCACTATTATGAATATCCAACATTAGTTCAGAAAGTAGTCATCCACCACCCCGTCCCCTCTGGTATATTACTAAAATATGTTACACTACTTTACAGAGTAAAGTGATATTACTGTAACATGTTCCTGCTCAACACTGGTTATACGTGAGCCTATTCCTCATGATTGAACCATGAGGTGTAGAAAACCAAATGAGTTTAATCGAGACCAAGTGTGGACTATGTCTCACCTATGTGAAAGCAAATGGAAATTGGAGCCTTCACTCATCCGACTACAACTTTTAATCCATAGGTTTTGGAGCGATATCTTTGTCAAAGACGACACCATTACAATCAGACTCGTCTTTCACTCGAGATAAGATTGATCCCTGGGGGAAACTTTTCCCCTCCCTTTTTATTTTGACGAAGCATTCAAAGACATAGTGAGCAACGTCAAGAAAACTAGCAAGGACACTAGATCACCACAAGGCAACACTGGAGGCACAGAACAGCAGCGTTACCTTTCTGCACGTCAAGCGTTGCCGTGACGATGCTGTGATCCTGGCTGAGCTCCGCCAGCAGGCCGGGGGAAATTGTGAGGAGGTCGCAGCCGGCCAGAGCCTTCACCTGCCCAGTGTTTCTGAAGGAGGCGCCCATCACCACTGTGGTGTAGTCATACTTCTTGTAGTAGTTGTAGATCTTGGTCACACTCAGCACACCTTGGTATAGAGAATAAGAGGATGCGGACAATAGAGTTTAAATGGCAGATGCGCAAAAAAAAGTGGCTTATTCAAAAGTTTTAAAATGTTCAGTCTAAAAAGTTTCTTTTCCTTCTGTGCCCATGACCATTTTGACCAACAGTCAAAATTGTGACATTTACTTTACATAAAAATCCACCGATCACATAGCTTTTCCCCAATTGTCTGTGTTGTATAGGGAGGTGTAGTCTGACGTCACTGGTTGTTCCACCCGTATAGGGATTTAGCATTGGGGAAAATGGATTATCGGCTATTGTAACAATTCTGCCGCATGAACATTGGCAAGCTTTCCATTTTTGCACAAAATGAGTTCCCTTCTACCACTAACATGATTGTTTAAGCATTTTTGGTTGAAACAAAAAGGTAGTTAAGGTTTTTAATTTGTCGTAAAAAAAAGAACTACACTTACCAGTAGGCAGCCTGTTGTTCAGTACACAGCCGCTATTGGTCTGTTAGGCTGTCGCCTTTTCCCCGTCACGGGCAGCTGATAGCACGATAGTAGCCCCTTTCGTGACTGTGATGCACTCCGTGCATCACAGTCACGAAAGGGGCTACCACGATAACTAACTAACGTTAACGTTACAAGCTCAAACACCTTACAACTACTACTACTGTCGTGTCCATAAGTTCCCTGGCAGAATACTTTGTTTGTGAGGACAAAGGTATACAAGGAGAGAACCATATTAAATCGGGGCATGTTAGGAGTTTCGGGAATGCTGGCTAGCAAGCTAGCTAGCTACTAACGTTATAAACTATACACAATATGTACAATGACACAATGATTTACATTAGTATTTACAGTGATTTAATATGCAGCGAAATAACGTTATAAGATACAAATATGGTAACGTGGTTGTGGCTTTTACAAATAGTGGTTAGCTTTAGAGATAAATGGCTATGATCACGGAGCACTAGTGTTGGGTGAAACAGATACTAGCCACAGATTCAGGGTCAGTTATTTTCCCATTGTACAAATTGTTAAGCTTATGGAATGTAAGGGAAATCTGATCCTAGGTCTGTGACTAGTAGGCAGGAGGCTACGCTGTGGTGACGTCAGTCAGCAGCGCCAAATAGCAGTGTAGTTTCCCAGCGAACGAAAACATAAACGTTGTTATTTTGCTACCTTTACGATTAACACTTTGATCGCCATGGGTTAAATTCATAATTTACCATCCCTCGCCATCTCTATTTGTCTATGGAGAAGTTCCCCTTCTTTGCAGGGCTATAACTTTTTAAATTCTATTGCTAAATTGCCATTATTATGGCCCATTCAATGTCCTATATGTATTGTTCAGGGTGTAGCAACGTTAAACTTTTTCATTCACATATTCATACTAAAATATGGTCTAAAGTATAAGTATGTTTTTATCGTTTTCTGCAGCTTTCTTCAGAACGTGATTTATAGCCCTAAATGCATTATATTGATGATCAAATACAGTTTGGTAGGAATCTGTGAGAGATAAAAAATTTCAACTGGATGTGCTTCTAGGAGTTACTACATAGCATCTGATGATGACCGGATGGGCGGGGGATCGTTTATAATTCCGTGGGCAGCGTTAGATGATTCATCCAGAGTGGGTCATATGTTCATCATAGCAGTTTATATGGAACACGTTAGAATATAACGCTGAATCTTACCGTGGCTTCCTCGCGCCGCTGGCAGATGAGCGTGGAACAGAATTTTTTCTATTATGGGATGGAGAAATGCCCGATCCATTTCCAGGTTGTATAATAGTATATACGTCCAAATCATGTTGTTTTTTCGAGTTATTTGCACCGATCGATGTTCACTGCGTCAAGACGGAGTCTCTCTAACGATAGCGAGTGCCCGGACCACATATGGATGAGCACTACCGGTTCAAAGGGTCATTTCCGGTTGGCGATCTGCCGATCGGCCACCAGATGGCGCTCTTGAACCGCTAGAGAGTTGAGTGGAGCTTTGCAGTGTGTCTCAGGGCTCCGGAGGGGAAATATGATTTCGATCACAGATTTTTGAAATATTGACATCAAAGACGAGTTACGGCGTCTTCGGCAGAATGAGCATGGCTAGGAATGACGTCTTAACTCGTCATCGGCGATCATAGTGTTAATTGTGAATATTTTCATGTTGAGCTATAGATTGTGGATGAATATACGCACAGAAAGGTACACCATGCCAACGTTAATGCTTTATTTATCTAAAATGAGCCGATTTAGAAATAGTCAATGGGGAAATACATTAAGTGGAACAGAGGGTGGAACAGGAAAAAACAAAAATTACGTAACCACTACACCTCCCTATAGTATCAAAAGCTCAAGTGAATGTCTATCATTACCTGGGTCCTCTTGGGGCTCATAGGTCTTGCGGCCTGAGTTTTCCTTGTACCAGTCCAGGATACGTCCCACAAAGGGAGAGATGAGGGTGACCTTGGCTTCTGCGCAGGCCACAGCCTGAGCGAAGGAGAACAGCAGGGTCATGTTGCAGTGGACACCATGCTTCTCCTCTAGCTCCCTGTGAAAGGAAAGACAAAAAAAAAACATATCAATGTTTGGTTTGAAACCACTCATAATACATCACAAGAGGGAAAGCGAACCTTTCCTTCATAAATGTATGATTTATTCATAAACTCACAAAATACTTCTTAGAATATAATAATCTGTTTACCCATCCTGTCAGCCAAACTGAATTTACCATATTCACACGGCATGGTCAGGTTGGCATTATTTCCAACCCATCCCCACCTTGGGTGGGAATGCAAGGTAAGGAATCCCAATCAGAGCATGTCATAAGAGCAAAATGGCCACCATGTGAAGTGGTTGTTTTCCCACCAAATCTTCTAGCGGAGTAGACAGAATGAACCAGACACAATTTACCAGCATTTGGCTGGTGGTTGACGTCGATTACTCACTGAGACATGGATATTTCTCCCTTTATTCAAGATGGATGTTCTTTACACAATATGGATTTTACACAACAGTCCTACAAAATGACAGGGTACCTCAAAACAAAGCCACATGTGAAAAGTGGAAATATATTAATCAAGTAGTGACTGGAACCAATATTCAACCCCCTTGACTTTTAGCATTTTGTTGCAATAAGTCCATTTCAACATGCATTTCATATGGGGCGTATTTCGTTTGTGTTCTATGCACCAAATATTCTATTCTGTCAAAGTGAAATTCCAGAAATGTACAGTGCAGTCTGTACGTTTGAGGTTAAAGTGCAGACTTCCAGCTTTAATTTGAGGTGTTAACATCCATACCAGGTGAAACATGTAGGGATTTTAGACATTTTTTAATCAGTTTAAAAAAGGACCCAAAGTTATCAAACATTAACTTAGTGATACTCAGTCATTTGCAATCAATACCTGGAGTCTGCTACCCTTAAGTGGTCATTTGTCAAATTATTTTGTCTTTCCTGCCAACAATAGACAAATGCACCTCAATATGGGACTTTAGGTGAGTGTACTCAAACACAGTATGCATGTATAGTTGACTTCTGAGTGTTAAATGGTCCCAGAGGCTACAAACTAATTCTAAATCCATCACCCTCCTGTCAAGGTAGATACAGTATAGGAGCAGGTTCAGTGACTTGTGGAATGCTATGGAATTCAATGAAAAAAATTAGACAGGATTTTAGGGTATATGGACCATTTCTCACAACATAAACATTCTAAATGGGCACGTTTATTTCCTGATGCAATGCTTGCGAATACAATAGCTGACGGGAAATAAACTTGGGCCAAGCTGTTCCCCTAGCAATGGAATTATTCTGAAAGGGTGGCTTTCCATCAGAATTCTCAAACACAGCATGGCATTTGAGGCCAGTTCTTGTAGGTTTAAAAGAAAAGCTCCTGTTGCGTTGATACAGAATACCTGGGACGAATAACTTAATCTCCTCAGCCTGTACAGTCAGTATTTTTCTAAAGGCCGATTCAATTTTAAGACCATTATTCTACGTCAGGTTGCATTCATGTGTTGACCTGAAAATAATGACCTGAAATTTACAGGAAGAGTGGTAATGGTAAATGGACTGCATTTATAGTGCTTTTATCCTAAGTGGTTTACAACTTATGACGGCCTGTAAAACATCTTAAGAGTAGGACTACTGATATGATCTTATTATATTGGATGTGCCCATACAAGATCTAGCTACCAAAACCATTTCTCCATGCGGCTAATGAACTGATCTATAAAAGGACGCTATTTCGCTACAAAAGATAATTTAGTTGACCAAAATCATGAGTTGACACTTGACCAATAATCCCTCCATAACAAAGGCTATACAAGTAACATTTACAGATTGTGAGATTTCTGGTCCCCCTAAACCATGCACCACTCATTTACCTGCCGGCCTGGATGCCTTCCCATGTCGAGGAGAGCTTAATGAGGACACGATCCTTACTGATGCCCGCTTCCTTATACAGCGAAATGAGCCTCAGGGCCCTATCGACCATCTCATCCTTATCGTAGGACAACCTGGGAAGGGAAGGTTATGACAAATTTGGCAAGGTTGATGGGGTGCTAGAGGAACATGCCAACATTATGGGAAATGCGCTTACTGTCTTCTCCAGAGTGAGACAAGAAGATAAGATACCAATTTCCTCTCTGGATAGAAAGCTATCCGGCTGCAAGCTAGCCTAGCACAAATTAATGGAAGTAGAAACACACCTCTCCCAGAGTTTTAAGCTAGGCTACTGGTCCTTATCCGCTTCCATTTATATAGTTTTAAGCTATACTACTAGCTAGGCAGTTTAAGCTAGGCTAGCAGAGTAACAAATTTACTTGTAAAGAGGTCTCCTTGACCCACCTGAAACGTAATGTGCATGTAAAACATTTCCAGAGCAGATTTAAAAATATATATATATATATATGCATCATAAAAGGAGGACGAGTCCATGTAGTCAGACATTTTTGAAAATGGCTTCCCTTTACCAGTGAGAGACTAAATCCCATTGAAAAAAAGTAGCTTAGTCTCAGAGTGCTGAATAACTTCTGTGGGAACATTGGGGCCCTGACCCGTCCTCTCCTTGGTAGAGCATGGTAGTGGAATGGGGGGTGTCAAGTATGAATATCGCTTAGCAGCATAATTTAGAACGCTTCATACCCCCATTGAACAAGATATTTTAATGCCACACAACTATGGTTGGTGGTAATCGTTTGCGATACAGCATGTTATTTAAGAACTGGGACATGATCAACATCATGTTAAACCCAAATTCAGCTCAAACAAGGCACTAAACACGTTTCGCAATTATGCCACATCAATGTGGAACGCCCTACCCAAAGCTGTAAAGGAATGCGAATCATTCCCTACCCACATCCAAAACCGCTCTAAAAGAGCACCTACGGGAGGCTGCAATTCGAAACTGGCCACCGTAAATGTCCAAACCCCCTCACCTCCTCCTAAGAGACAGTCTCCTCCCCACTGTATGTATATATTCTCTCCCCAGTCCCACCGTATGTATATTTCTCTCCCACCCACCACCCCCCTCCTGATGTACAGTCTCCTCCCCACTGTATGTATATTTCTCTCCCACCCACCCCCTCCTAATGTACAGTCTCCTCCCCATCATATGTATACTCTGTCAGGATCTATGGGTAACAGTACTGTATATTTGTCAGGATCTATGGGTAACAGTACTGTATATTTGCATATCATAATATATGTCACAAATGTAACAGTACTATATACCTGTATGTCATGTATGTCCCTATGCCATAGATGTCATGATGTCATGCATGTCATAAATGTCACTATGAATTGAAAATGGGGGACCCTGATGTAAACAAGACAAACGTCTTTCTCTGGTCTGCATCCCCTTAACAATTGTATGTATTGAGCCGTACTGTACCCATTCTGCAATCTGGTAAATAAAGTTCTCATTCATTCAACATGGAACATCAAACTCCCCCCTCCCAATCCCCACAATAAATACATACAGGACAGTCACATAACAAGTGTCAGTTCATGTTCACTTCAGTTATGCCAACAGGTCCTAGGGCTCCTAGTTTATGACAAAGCATATTGACTTCTTATTCTTAAAGATGTGGACTATACATTTAATAAAATAATAATAAATACATTTAAATGAAAAAGAAAAAAAATCACAAACTCTAAAAACACTGGTAAAACACCCTAGTTAGGAGTTTAATCACTACAAATATGGTGCAAATTTAAAACAATTCAATCATAGTGTGAACAGGGATGTTTACATCACAAATACACAGTCCGTTACAAAAACATGGATATCCCATCTCTTTGGCATCTTTTAACTGCCGAGGCGTGTTCCTACCTTGCATCCACCTTAGTGGACAACCTGTCTGGGATCTTCCTACATTGCATCCACCTTAGTGGACAACCTGTCTGGGATCTTACTACCTTGCATCCACCTTAGTGGACAACCTGTCTGGGATCTTCTTACCTTGCATCCACCTCTGTGGACACCCTGCCTGGGATCTTCTTGAGAATCTCTAGACCGAAGCTCACAAAAAGCTTGTCCATAGTGTTAGTCACTTGCTCCTCTTCAGTTCTGGTGGACCGGGAGAGAAAATTGGAATGAAATCAAAACAAGTACAAACTGGTGAATGGCATACAAAATCTATAGTTGAAGCATGTAGGTCAACTTACCCGCCCTTGGCAATGGCGAATTTAATAGCCTGGTCCAAGAGGTGCTGGTAGGCAGACATCTTGGTAGCAGCCAGGATGAGAGAAGGGTTGGTGGTAGCATCTTGTGGCTTGTACTCTTCAATGGCTGTGAAAAAGGGGGGGGATTCAGAATGGTTAAATTTTACTAAGTAGCACCTGTTCCCATGACAATTTTGTGATGTCACCTGAATATAATATCTGGGGCTGCACCATTAGACAGTCATTCATTTGTGGGGCCATTGAATGTTTGAGCGCTTAAACCCAATGAGGTTTAAATTCAGGTTCAGACCGGATAGCAATACTAGGATATAAACCTCAATTTGGTCATTTCCACATTCATTAAGCACTGGTGAGGGGGTAATGCAATCACTCCTTTCAGTGTGTGCGTGTCTGTCCGTCTGCATCAGCCAGAACTACAGTTCCTTTTTTTTTTATCTACTTTTTTCTCCCATTTTCTATTTTTCTCCCATCCCAATTTCGTATCGTCCAATTCTACCCTCCCCTGTCTCGAACGCTGTTAGGCCATGCCTCCCACAAGCCGGCTGCAATGTGGACGAAGCCTTACATCACGTGTCCCCTCCGGTACTCGAGGAAGCAGCCGTCGCATCTTTTCACCTGCACAGCGCGATCTCTCAGCAGCGGGGGTCTGTGTGGGAGGGACACGCCACTTCCTGATTCTGCTGCGCAGGCGCACCAACCGACCTGTAGGAGTCGCTGTCCACAACGTCCGATCCCCACCCATCAGTTTCCCACCCCCTAATACGGCCAATGTGTATTAGTACGGACGACCAGCTAAACTGAAAGCATTTTTTTTTATATATCTTTTATTGGTGAAACATAGGTGGTAGTACAGAGAAGCAAAGGTTGATTATCAATATTTAACATATCACCATGATTCTTTTCTTTTTGCCTCGCTATTCTACTTTGTAGTTGTAGACATTGTGCAATTAAAAACCATGTCCCCGTATGTGTAGTCAATACATCCCAACACCAAATTTCTAGCGAACAATACAATATATCTATCTGGGATGGGCAAAACTCACAAAATTCGACTACTATTCTATTCAAAGACCAACCCAACGTTAACATATGATTAAGTTTTTACTTAATAACGAATGTTAGATAATCAAACAAGCGAACTAGCTAGCAGCAGTTTAATCTTTTTAAAAATAATGTTATGACTTATTTGAAATTACAAAATTAGGTATTTAAGTCTTAAATCTAAGTAAAGAAACAAGCCAAACAAATCGTAACATATTGACGTCTTGTATACAGTTGTCATGTCCCCAATCCCCATAATAAATAAAACATGTTTCTTGTTAAGGTTTGCATTGTGTGTGCCCTGTAACATTCATGTCCGTTTGCTAGTCTAATATAAATATATATATATAGTCTAGTTACCAAGTAAAAGGGTTTCTGTCATATATATATTATGCTGCAGTATTTTGCAAAGTCAGAGTCTTTTCCATCTACCTCAACTACGACAGTCATGTGAAAACTGGTGAGTTGCTTGTGCTACTTGTGTTTCAGGATGTCACAACAACACCAAGACTACAAACATCGAATCCTTTGCTAATTTCAAGAGGAGCTGGTGACCATATTCAAATTTACAAATTGACTCTCAATAACTGTCAAACTAAATTAATGTGTGCAAAATTTGAGTTTAGATGTGTGGGATTATGTGCAAAATAAATCTGCACCTTTAACGTCCCATTGAGTGAATGGGGAAATGTTTTCTGTCTCGTCATCCTGACTTGCCTTTATACAGGCGGGCAGGCATGAGGAAATGTTTGGTTTGCATCACAATAGAGTTGCAAAATGCAATTTTGTTCCTCATTCAGAGATGGAGAAACAATACAACATGTCCTCACTATATAAACATGAAAAGTAAAAGCTGTCCACTAACTGACCCATGCTAAGTAATACTCAAGAGATCAGCATGCAATAATGTTGCATGATTGATTGAAAACGTTATTAACAGATTGCAAAATGGGTACAGTACAGTAATACATACAATTGTTACGGGGATGCAGACCAGAGAAAGACTTTAGTCTTGTTTACATCAGGGTCCCCCATTTTCAATTAATCATAACATATATGACATACAGTTAGACAGTACTGCTACATCTATACATTTGACATACCAGATTTGCAAATACAGTACTGTTTGTGATACAAAAAGGGTCCAGAAAATAGAGGATATACATTTGACGTAGAAACTGTACATCAAAACTGAACCTTGGGATTGAGCGCAATAAATCCCTCCATCACCAAGTGGTTCCCGAAAATTGCACAACTCGACTAACAGCAGCCAGTGTGCTGAGCCACATGTGGTTCATTAATATGACCAGACTGTTACATGCCATTCTATTGTATGTAACGTTAGTTTGTTCACCCAACACACAAGCTACGTGACGTTAGGTACCTAACTCAACCGGCTAGCAGGCAAACTAGGTAGACGATTAGCAAACCGACATTAGCTATTAACCATGCTCATTTAGGTCGTTAGGAAGCCATCACGTTGGTGTATAATAAGTAACATTACGTAAAGAGTTAACTTTCTTTAACGTTAGTAGCCACCCACGTAGGAGTCGATAGCACACTGTAGCGGTTCATTCATTAATATTGATCGAGTTCAGTCGGCGACATGGCGGTCGTTCACATTACTTTATGAGTTCGCTTGCTAGCTAACGTTAAAAGTAGATGTTTTACCATTGAAGTCTCCCGTGTCCGCGACGACTACGGTGTGTTTCTTCAGCTGCTCCAACGCTGTCTCCATCTTTCGCCGTTTGTCTGGTGACACACTGGACATGTTGATGAGAACAGAGAGACCCTTTTATAGACAACAAACACGTGAGACTGACAGGAATTTTGGACGGAAGCAAAAAGCAAGCGCGCGATGGAAGAGGAACTGCGCGGCGCGCGCACCACAGCACCGAGGTTAGTTCAATACCTGCAGAGTGCAGACCCGCAAGCCCAACGTCTGGGCGGGGCTTCGGGGCTTGTACTCGATTTGAGGCGGGAATTGACTGTGCGTGGGCGGGGCGTCGGGGCTTGTACCTTGTTTTGCACTATTGCGCATGCGGATGGGGGGGGGGGGCTCTCTCGCTCTCTATCTCTCCTACGTACTAGTGCAACAGCTAGGCCTCTACATGCTACAGCAACTTCAAAGCAACTTCAACACAACATCAGCGCGATTTCAACGCGGTTGTTGCAGAGGGTCTTGTAGACTGTGTTGCGAGGAGTCGGGGCGGAGCTAGGGGGTGGCTACCTGGGCTCAAGCCCCGGATGTATTCTGAAAAGCCCCGAATCTATTTAAAAAAAAATAAAAAAAAATAAAAATTAAAATAATTTTTTTTTTTCTTTTTTTTTTTTTTTTTTTATACAATTCATCATTGTTACATGAAAATATGTTTGCACCACATTTAGCAGAAGCTAATTTCCATCTGTGGTCTATCCAGCTGCTAACTGTATTTGAGTGAGTTAAGTCTTGGTGTTATGGTAGACTCAGACCTAAGCTTTAAATCACAATCAACAAGTTGACAAAAACTTAATTCTTCCACCTTAGAAACATAGCTAAAGTACGGCCATTTATAAATCAAAAGGACGCTGAAAACCAGATCCATGCCTTTATCTCAAGCCAACTCGACTACTGTAATGCACTCCTTACCGGCCTCCCGAAAAAATACGATGATAACTATTTTATTGCAATGCACTATTGCATTATTTTATTCTATTTTACTAACAATTTTATTGCACTGCACTATTTTACTTTGTATCAGTGAATCATAGACGCCTGGCCATAAGAGCATTCGGAGCATCTCTGCTCTCCCACTATTGAACTTGGGGGAGCAAAGGTATGATCTTGCTCCACCACTTTTTGATTATATGAAAAATATGATATATCCCCCCCCAATATATAAATCTAACCATAACTACGTTATGGTTAACTGAGTTTTATAGTGAAAAGAGCAGCTTTATTGGTCAAGATTGAAGGCTCTATATTGCAGGAAATTGCACATACAGGTTCATTAAATTCAAATTTTTTTTTTAAAAATTAAAAAAAAAAAAATTAAAATTAAAAAAAAAAAATTAAAAAAAAAAAGGGGGGGGGGCCATCTGGGCTAAGCCCCGGATCTCCTACAATCCTAAATCCGCCCCTGGCGAGGACGTTTCAAGTTCAAGTTTCTTTAATAGTTGTCATACAGAAGTACAGAATACTTTTATACAAAATGCTTCTTTTACTGTTACGCTCCAGAGACTGTGCAAGACAAGATAAGTATGAAATAAAATAACATAGTAAAATTAGAAGTAAAAAAAATGAGGTCACAGTGTTCAGTTTAGACATATGTACAATGTTCGATGCAGAATAGACATAACTGAGTTACCATATAATATACAATACTGTGCAGTGTACTAATATACAATACTATATAGTGCAAGGCAGAAATGGGATGAGGTGCAATTTAGGTACAATTTACAGTAGGTGTACGAGTTGTAGTGCAAATCCTTTATCAATAAATATAAAGTGTAAAGTGTGTTTGTGTGATCTAAAGTGTGGAGAGTGGGTGCTGCAGTGTGTTGTTTGTTTGAGTGAGTGTGGGTGTGTGTGCTGTGTGCATTTGATGGTTGTTTGTTGCATAGTGTTTATTGTTCGTTTAGCAGCCTGATGGCCTGGGGATAGAAGCTTCTTCTGAGTCTTTCTGTGCTCGCCTTAAGACTCCGGTATCGCTTGCCTGACCGCAGCAGTTCAAAGAGGCAGTTGTTCGGGTGGCTCGAGTCCTTAATAATTCTCTTAGCCTTCCCCTTGCACCGCTTGTTGTAAATGTTCTGGAGGGTGGGAAGCCCCCCTCCAATTGTGCGTTCGGCTGAACGTGTCACTCTTTGTAGTTGCGTGCCTGTCTCCAAAATCTAATCTAAACACCCGTTGCGTTGGTATTGCGTAGCAGTGATTGGTTGGTAGTGAATGGGGGCGGGGCTGTCTGTCACTTCTAGTGTTCCTGGCTCGAGACCAAAAGAAAACTTTCTGACAGGAGCTCGATAGCTAGTGGATTGTAATTAAGAGTTTAAAATGAATCAAACGCAGGAACGTATTGCAGAGGAGGTCCGAAAGTACCAACATTTATATAATAGGTCTAAAGACTACAAGGATAGCAACATGACTGTTGTAGCCAATTTAATGATTTTCTGCCGTTATGTTTTTGTATGAAGGCACCGTGTCACCATGAAAGTGTTGACCAATCAGCAGGCAGTGGGCACAGGAGGCGGGGCTCATGTGCGCTTAGGTGCAGTCTATATGTATGTGTCCACAGGTGTGCAGCGGCAGGGAATTTGGGTAATTATCACAGGGAAGCCACACTATCTTTTTACCGTGCTCGTTTGTTTGTTTTCAGTTACATTGAGTCACTTTTTGAGTTTATTTTGTATGCTTATTGTCCACACCGCAAGTAGTAATAAAAACTCTCAACAGTAACCAAGGAGAAGACATCATTTTATTATCAACAAGCATCACGCGTAGGAAAGAGCTTCACCCAGTATTCCCTCACTGGCAACATTTCTTGTTAGGTTGCCCTTACACAAGTAAAAAGATAAGCTTCTAAACAAGATTGTTTTCGAAGACAGACAGATACGGAAGGAGTCAAGGAACAGCGCCCCTTTCATTGACGTTTCTGCCGATTCAACTACGATATCAACATGCACGCAGCACAACGCGGAACAACACATCAAAGAAGTTATGGTGAGACGGATTCATGAATGAATGGAATAAAGTTGTGGAAGGAGTGGCCTCGCGCAAATGGATAAAGGCAAATCCTACCAAGAATTCTAAATAAAACCTCCGCCTATTGCTTGACTTTGTAGACATGAGTAGCGTGGGGAATCATGAAATTAACGTTGAAATGGAGGCAGCTGTCAATCAAGATGAAACAGACAATGAACTTGGCAAAAGGCTTTCTAATCCCACATTTAAAGCTTTGGAAACAAATATCATGTTGTTGCATAAAGAAAGGAACTTTGGACTGAAACAATTGTGTAAAATGGCTAAAGAGTTGGATCAAATGATGTGCTCAAATGAAAATATTTCCATCATGCAAATTAAGCACGACACACTGTGGAAGTTGGTTGGTGAAACTACACGGGTACATGAATCACTAAAACCTCTATTGCCCGACGACGAAATGTCTAAACAAACAGAATGGTTTCAAGGTCACCTGCACAATGTTAATCAAATCATTGACAAAATGGAGAAATGGGTGTGTGCTAACAGGGAGCAGTGCATGCCCACACAAGTTGATGACAATGATTACGAATTCAATGATGTGCCCAATGCAACTGAGGGTGTGGTTGACCCAAAGAACAATGCTGTTTCGAGTACAAATGAGGTTCTGAATAACAACGGTTCAAATAACAATGCTGTGTTATATACAAACGAGGGTCTTGATAATGATGGTTCAAATTTCAACTTTGTGTCAAATGAAAACGAGGAGGTGAATAGTGTGCGGGAGCTTAGAGGACTGTATATAATTATCACCTTAGGGGGTGTGGTAGGATGCCTTAACTCTTAAACTAATTGTACCAAATACACAACTGAGTGAATAACTTAAAATGGAGTCACCTAAACTAGAAAGAGCGAGGAAACTGTTTGAATCATAATGCCTTTATATAAGCAAAAAAGGGGAAAAAAGATACATACAAATATTGTTATCACGTTACACAATGCCTAATTAAATATTATCACTAAATTTAGATGGGCGCCCAAATAGTTCTATTAAAGTGTTCTGGCCAAACGTTGCCGCGGTTACCACTGTGTCAGAGGAACAATTCCCTCTGCAGGATGAGAGAGATGGAGAGAGTTAATAATCCTGGGGGTGAGAAAAGGACCCGGATGGGTTCTGTGACGAGGAGTAGTAGACCGCTGCGTGGTGATGAGGGCGGGAAGACGCTGCCCGGTCCGATAGGCGCCACCAGTCTGCTCCTGCAGACCAGATGCTCCGCTGTGGTGGATCCGAGTGTCTCGCTCCGCTCCGTGGTGCTGCACGGCGCACGCCGACAGCTGCTGCAGACACGCTGGTCCCCTCTGTACCACAGGCTACTGCTATGGCTACTACTTAGGACTAGTTGTGTCCTTTTACAGCGTCCCTTCGACACAGACCCTATCTAAATGTTCTCTGGTCTGTGTTATATATCGACTGATATGTCCAGTATAGAGCAGCTATCGAAGCATGAGCCGAAGCTACTTTAGGTATTAGCGCCGAGCTAGCTAGCTTCGGCTAACTGGTAACGATAGATGGGGAATACTATAGTCCGCTGTAATGTGCTAATCCCAGACGTTTACTAAACATCGAATTAGCTGGGTACTAAAACTCACTCTCTCTTGGTGGTATAATGTCCGCTTGGTAAGCCACTTTACATCCTTGGTCACGTCAAACTATAACGTTAACGAGAGCAACACTGGGTGTACGTTTCTCTAACATGTCCGGCCAAGTTCTACGTCAACAACCTCCTAGAGGAAGTGACGCACATACGAGGGAACACTACCACCTCTGGCCCACTAGAGGGCAGCACCGTCATATAACCTGAGATGCCATCAATAGGCAGAGAGTGTAACATTATGTGGTAAATAATAACTTAACTCCCACATATTAAACAGGTTGGTGAACTTAAAGGGGGATTATTTTAGGTCTAATTTTACCTAATTGCAGACCCTTCAGCACAGCCGCCCCCTGATTTGCGGCGCTAATCAGTACTGAGGTCTGCTGAATGTCTAGTAGTCACTCAGGCTGGTCAGAGTCAGAGTACGGGGGTAGTCGGATCAGTCGAGCCACTGGTCTGTGGTATGTTCTTCCTCCGACATCCACGATAGCCGAGCGGACTCTTCCGTCTTGCCCTTTTACCACACTCTTCACCCCTCCGGTGAGCCAGCGGGCTCGGGGGAGTGCCTGATCCACGATCATGACTGGGGTTCCTGGTTCTAGGTTGCCTCTTTCAGTGATCCACTTGCGGCGGCCTTGCAGCGATGGGAGATATTCAGTGGTGAACCTCTTCCAGAATTGGTCGGCTAAAGCCTGACTATACCTCCATTGTCTTCTGCCGATGATCTCGGTGGAGGCGTAGACCGCAAAGGGAAGGGCCGCGTCTCGCCGCCCCATCAAAAGGCTGTTGGGTGTTATGGGGTCGAGATCGGCCGCGTCGCTACTGACGTACCCCAGTGGCTTGGAATTCAGAATGGCTTCAATCTCCACCAGCACGGTGTTGAAGACCTCTGCCTTCGGAACCTGTCCTCTGAGCGCGGCTGCTAGAGCAGCCTTTACTGACTTGACCTCTCTCTCCCACGTTCCACCGAAGTGGGGTGCATTTGGAGGGTTGTAGGAGAAGGTGACCTGTTGGGAGGCCAGCTCGTCCCTCAACTACTCACTCATCTGGTGGTAACTCTTGATGAGTTCAGCTTCTCCTCCCTTGAAGTTCGTCCCGTGATCAGACCATAAGGTATGGGGTCGCCCTCTCCTTCCAGTAAATCGACGGAATGACTGGAGGAAGCTGTCTGTTGTCATTTCAGCCAGCACCTCGAGATGGACGGCTCTCGTGGTGAGGCACTTGAAGATGATTCCCCATCTCTTAGCAGTTGCTCTCCCGATCTCCGCCTTGATGGTGAAGGGCCCGAAGCAGTCCATGCCCGTGTTGTGGAAGGGCGCTTCTTGGAGACGGAGGCGGCAGGATGGGAGGTCAGCCATTCGTGGCATGATGGGTTGGGCTCTGAGCTTCTGGCAGTCTGTGCATGACCGTTGGTAACGGCGCACAGCCTCCCGGCCGCGAAGTATCCAGAACCTTCTCCTGAGCTCCGCGAAGAGCCGCTCCGCTCCAGGGTGATACAATTTGGTGTCATAGTGACGAATCACCAAGTTAGTCACCGGATGCTTCGAGGGGAGTAGGATGGGGTGTTTGCTGTCCTCAGTGAGGCCCTGAGCCCGTCGTAGGCGGCCTCCGACACGTATGAGGTCTTTCTCGTCCAGTTCGGGGGCCAGTAGCCTCAGCTTGCTGTCTCTTGGTAGCTCCATCTTCCGTCCCAAGCACGCCATCTCGATCTGGAAGACCTCCCGCTGCACCCTCTGCAGCAACATGATCTCAGCTGCGGCGTAGTCGTCGGCGCTGAGGGGGGTCGGGTCTCCGGGACCGGGGTTCCGGTGGTGGAAGGTACATACTTGGAGCTCTTCTAGGGTCTGGCAATCCTCAACCTTGGGACCGTCGGTGTTTGAAGGGTCTTGGAGTCCGGTGAGGCCGCAGAAGATGGACTTCTTAAGTTCCACCTCCACCTCTGCGTTCTCCAAGTTCGGAGGAGAAGGCCAGTCTTCTTCTGGCTTGCGTAGGTAGTCGGGTCCACGGTGGTAGAGGTTGGGACGTGCCAATTCCTCGAGGGTCGCACCTCTGGTGATCACGTCCGCCGGGTTGACATCTGTCGAAACGTATCGCCAGCAGCTGATCCCCACAAGCTCTTGGATCTCTGTCACCCTTGTTCCCACGAATACTTTATATCTGCACGAAGTCGACTGGATCCACTGGATGACTGTTGTGGAGTCAGACCACATCGACACCGCGTGAAGGGGGAGGTGCAGCTCTTCCTTCAGCATCTTTCCCAACTGGGCTCCACTTAGAGCTGCGCAGAGCTCCAGCCGGGGAATGGATTGCTGCTTCTTGGGTGCAACTCTTGAGCGTGCAAGAATGAAGGAGACGTGGACTGTGTCGTCGGGCTCCACCGCGCGCAGGTACGCTACTGCACCATATGCCTTCTTAGACGCGTCACAGAATACATGAAGGGAGAGCTGGCTGCCGGTCAGACTGACGCTCGAGGGAAAGTAGCTCCTGGGAAACTCGATCTGTTGGAGGGTGGGGAGCTCTTCTTCCCACTTCTTCCACTTCGCCCCGAGTGTCTCTGGTAGGGGGTCATCCCATCCCTTCGCCTCAGTCCACAGCTCGCTGACCAGAGCCTTGGCACGAGTCATGTAGGGGTTGATGTAACCCAACGGGTCATATTGACTCGCCAGAGTACTGTAGATCGACCTCCTGGTTACGTAATGGCGAGTTTCGATTTTCTTTTGCCGGTAACACAGGGTCCAGACTTGAAACGCCAGAGGAGACCCAGAGTCATTTCCTGGGCGTCCTCACTTGACTGGGAGAGCCAGGTCTCGCTGCTGTCAGCCTTCGCTTCGTCTGGGAGGTCTCGGACGACCTCAGGGTCGTTGGTGGCCCACTGGCGGACCTCAAAGCCAGCGGTGGCCAGGAAGGTGCGTATGTCATGCACCAGCTTGTAGGCCTCTTCCGCGGTCTCCACGCTGTGGAGGCAGTTGTCCACATAGAAACTGTGGTGGACAGCATCGGAGACTCCGGGGGGTGCGGCGTCGTTGTCGACATGAAGCTGCAGGGCGTAGGTGGCGCAACACGGGCTGCAGGTCGTCCCGAAGGGCAGCACCTCCCACTGATAGATGGACGGTTCCGGGTCGTCTGGGTTTTCTCTCCACAAGAACCTCATGAGTGGCTTATCTTCGTCGAGCAAATACACCTGATGGAACATGCGTTTGATGTCGCCACTGATGGCGATCTTCTGTCGTCGGAAGCGCACCATGACTCCGAGGAGAGGAGGGGTCAGAGTCGGACCGGGCAGGAGATAGCGGTTGAGGTTCTGCTGGCGCACTTGAACGCTGCAATTAAAGACCACTCTGTTCTTTCCGTTGTGCTTAACGTTATGGTGTGGAAGGTACCATGACTCGGTACTCCTTTCCGCCTCCTCAGGCTTCAGCCTCCTGACGAGTCCAGACTCTATGAGCTTGCTCATTTCTGTGGCGTAGGCGGAAGCCGTCTCTGGGTCTCTGCTGAGTCTTCTTTCAGTGCTAAGCAGACACGGCTTCGCTACTCCTGGGGGAACCTTGAAGGTCGGCATGGGCTCTCTTCTCAAGAGCGGTGTGGCGTATCTGAGGACACCGCGCACGCAGACACGCTTGGTCTTGGCTTGGAGAAGATCCATCGCCGCCTTATCTTCTTTGGAGCTAGTGTGTATCTTCTCGTTTTTGTATGGAGCAATGTCCAGCTGCCATAACCTCTGAACATTCTCCAGCAATGCCTCGTCTTCGTGCCCCGCTCCAATGAAGAGGCAGTGGGTCTGACGGGCGTTCAGATTTCTTAGACTGATGGGGCCCTGCAGGGTCCAGCCTAGCGGAGTCTCCAGGGCGACGGGACATCCAGGTGGACCCGGGATGATGTGCTTGGGTAAAGTGAGGTTCACATTATCAGAGCCGAGCAGGAGGGTGGGCTTCACCTCCATTGCAGCGTTGATCCCCAGATTACGGAGATGTGGGTACCTCTTCATGAGGGACTCCATCGGGTAGCCGTAACTGGAGAGGCACAACCCGGCAGCTGTGAATACGCGGCTCACTTTGAAGACTTCCTTCGGCCGTCCGGCCGGTGTGAGGGTGAGGGCCACACTTTCTCCTTGAATAGTGGTGCGCCCTGGTTGGATGGTGAGGAGATCCAGCTCCTCTGCGTCGCCCACGAGTCCAAGGGCGATGGCAGCCTCACGCATCAGCAGCGTGCGCTCCGAGCCATCGTCAATAACCGCGTAGGTCTCCAGAGTCTTGCCGCGGTTCCGCAGGACCACCGGCACAATCTTCAACAGCACGCGGGGAGTGCTGCCCCTCACGGGGCCCACGTAGTAGTTGCGTAGCTCTCTAGAGGGCTCATCACGGACTTCCGCCACATAAGGCTTAGCCTTGTCGTCTCTATTGTTAAGGTCGTGGAGGGCCGTGAGGTGGATCTTCCCGCACCCGCTCTGTCTGCAGGGTCCCTTGAGGGTGCAGTCCTTTGCTCTGTGCTCACGGGCGCACTTCCAGCACCGCTTATTCTCTATTATCCACTGTTTCTTTTCCTCTGTAGTCTTCTCTTTGAACACAGGACAGTTGTCTAGCCAGTGGACCTCTGTGCAGCACTGGCATGGCGGCGGAGTCTTCTTCTCTCCTTTCTTCTGGGAGGAGAAGCCTCGTTGGCCTTTCGGGGGCCCTTGGTGCTCCTTTGATGTGGTTTCATGTACGGTGGTCAGCACCCTAACGGGCCGCCCCGTTCGGTCGGACTTGTCTCGTCCACTGCGTCCATTGCCTCTCGGCTCTTCCCGCTTGGGGAGGCGGATGTGCCTCATCTCCGACTTCAGGAACTCTGAGAGCTCCATCAGGGTAGACAGTGGCTGTTGGGGGTGGAGACGCTCGTGTTCCCGTCGGAACCTCTCTTCTCTTTCCTTTGGAAGCTTCCTGACGAAGCGTTCTACGTTGGAGCCTGCATAGAGCTCAGTGCGGCCGGCGGCTCCTTGAAACGTCAGGAGGCTCACCAGAGCCTGTACCTTCAAGGAGTATGCGTCCAGGGCGTGGTCGTCCTTTATGTCTGCCATTTCTCCCAGCTTGTGGATCTCATCCAATATGTGGTCCCACGGGCGTCCCCAGCGCTCGTCCAGGGCCTGGAGAGACAAAGTATAGGGGGTGGGGGAGTATGCGTTGGCAGTGCATATGAGCTTGGCCGCAGGCAGCGTACAGTGCATAGACAGCTCGAGGAACTTCTGTTGCTCGCTGTGGTTGGCGGCGCCCAGGAGGAACTCCAGATACATCCTCATGTCATGGTACTGGCTTCTAGAATTGTCTTTGAAGAATGGGATGGCGCTCCCTGGTGGGCGCTGTGGGAGCGGGTCGTACCTAGGGGCCGGTGCAGTTACGGGCCAATGTTGATGGGATCTGGAGGTTGCTCTGTGTGTGGCGGGTAGCCGGTCACATTGAGAGCGGGGTGGCACCTCTCTTGGTGCCGTATATTCCTCCTGCAGACGAGCCAGTCGCCTTTCCAGGTCTTCGGAGTCGGCCTTGTCCCTTCTTCGGGGTCGGGGATAGGTAGCCGGGTGCTCCTCCCTTTCAGGCTGGCGGCGCTGGGGTGAGTTATTCCTAGTGGATGCTCTTGATGATTGCCTGGAGGCAGAAGCCGATTGCAGTTGGGCGGTAGCGAGCCGGGTGTACTCCAAGGCCTGGGCTGCCGCTCTATCGCGCTCCCGCTCCAGTGCTTCCGCGGCTCTTCTCTCTCTGTCGAGCGCATCTTCGCGTTGTTGTTGCATGCATTGGAATATGAATTCTGTTTGGCTGGTAACGCTCCCTCTGCTTTGTGCTCTGCTGGGGGGCCTACCAGTTCTGCGAGTGTCTAGGAAGAACTCTCCCGGTTGGAAGTGATTGAAGTCCTGCCTGCCGCGTGGCTCCACTCTGTCTGGGGGATTGATATCCTCTTCAGGTTGCGAGTCGTTTTCAGCGGAGTCACTCTCCTCTTCTTCTTCAGGCTCATCTTGCTCATACTCATCTTGGTTAGCGGTATCCAGTGGCGAGAAGGTAGTTATGTCTTAACTACATGAGACTGCCACCTGGTGTCTCTTCTTCTCTTCAGGCCGCTGGGGGGTGTCAGTCGGGTCTGACTCTGTTCTCAGAGTCTGATCTAACTGCGGTGTGGCAGCAGCACCCTCTACTAGCTGGGGTGTGCCTGCCGTCTGATCTAACTGTGGTGTGGCAGCAGCACCCTCTACTAGCTGGGGTGTGCCTGCCGTCTGGGTTGTAAAGTCCCCTACTGTCCGGTCAGCTGATGTGTTTAGCACATGCTGATTGCTCTCCGAACTAGGGCTACTGGGTGTACCCAGGACACAGTCATCTAGTCGGGAGGGTAATCTACGCTCCCTAGGAGCACGTGTCTTCCCTTCAGGGAAGGGGGGGGGGGACCCTTTGAACCTACCTCGCTCTTTCGTGACATCCTATCTGGTTTAACTCCGGCTCGAAGTGACCAAATTGTGCGGGAGCTTAGAGGACTGTATATAATTATCACCTTAGGGGGTGTGGTAGGATGCCTTAACTCTTAAACTAATTGTACCAAATACACAACTGAGTGAATAACTTAAAATGGAGTCACCTAAACTAGAAAGAGCGAGGAAACTGTTTGAATCATAATGCCTTTATATAAGCAAAAAAGGGGAAAAAAGATACATACAAATATTGTTATCCTAATTAAATATTATCACTAAATTTAGATGGGCGCCCAAATAGTTCTATTAAAGTGTTCTGGCCAAACGTTGCCGCGGTTACCACTGTGTCAGAGGAACAATTCCCTCTGCAGGATGAGAGAGATGGAGAGAGTTAATAATCCTGGGGGTGAGAAAAGGACCCGGATGGGTTCTGTGACGAGGAGTAGTAGACCGCTGCGTGGTGATGAGGGCGGGAAGACGCTGCCCGGTCCGATAGGCGCCACCAGTCTGCTCCTGCAGACCAGATGCTCCGCTGTGGTGGATCCGAGTGTCTCGCTCCGCTCCGTGGTGCTGCACGGCGCACGCCGACAGCTGCTGCAGACACGCTGGTCCCCTCTGTACCACAGGCTACTGCTATGGCTACTACTTAGGACTAGTTGTGTCCTTTTACAGCGTCCCTTCGACACAGACCCTATCTAAATGTTCTCTGGTCTGTGTTATATATCGACTGATATGTCCAGTATAGAGCAGCTATCGAAGCATGAGCCGAAGCTACTTTAGGTATTAGCGCCGAGCTAGCTAGCTTCGGCTAACTGGTAACGATAGATGGGGAATACTATAGTCCGCTGTAATGTGCTAATCCCAGACGTTTACTAAACATCGAATTAGCTGGGTACTAAAACTCACTCTCTCTTGGTGGTATAATGTCCGCTTGGTAAGCCACTTTACATCCTTGGTCACCGTCAAACTATAACGTTAACGAGAGCAACGCTGGGTGTACGTTTCTCTAACATGTCTGGCCAAGTTCTACGTCAACAACCTCCTAGAGGAAGTGACGCACATACGAGGGAACACTACCACCTCTGGCCCACTAGAGGGCAGCACCGTCATATAACCTGAGATGCCATCAATAGGCAGACAGTGTAACATTATGTGGTAAATAATAACTCCCACATATTAAACAGGTTGGTGAACTTAAAGGGGGATTATTTTAGGTCTAATTTTACCTAATTGCAGACCCTTCAGCACAAATAGTATTGGGCCAGATGACAGTGTTTCCAATACGGGTAAATCAAGGGTGTCACGTGGTAGTTCTACCCGACACTCAATGTCATCAAACATTTCTGCATCCATCTTGGCACAGGCCGAGGTGGCGGCACTCGTGGTATTGGAAATTATTATTATTATTATTATTACAAATGGAAGCCCAGCAAGCACAATTAAAGGCACAAATGGAAGCCCAGCAAGCACAATTAAAGGCACAAATGGAAGCCCAGGAGGCACAAAAAAAAAAAAAAAAACAATTGCTTCAAATACAAAGTCAAATTGCTGCTCAGACAGCTAAGGTGAATGTTCTCAGGAACAGAGGGTCTGACATTGAAACCAGAGTTACAGATGGAATGAACTCTTATGCATCAAAAGAAAAAGCTGCTCTCAACCCCTCTCTGTACAATTCATTCCATCAATGCCAGACTGTCATGTCAACTATCCACCAACAGGAGGCAGCAAACCTGCAAGACCAACTCAATCACACCAAAAGCCATACAAGCAGCTCAGTACTGTAGCCACCCGGCACAAAGAAATCATTTCTCAAGGAACCAAAACAAAACCAAGTGCTCTCACTGCAAGCATGCCACAACGATCTCAACACCTACCCCATGCTGTATATTCACTGCAGCAACCCATTCAAAGCAGTGAGGATCAAGGCAATATCTTCACGATCATGCAGAAGCAAAATGACATTACAGCATTACTTGTGCAACAGCAAGTTTCCTTATCACTACCCCCCAGGGATATACCAATCTTTGATGGAAACCCTTTTGAGTACAACACATTCATTAGAGCCTTTGAACATGGTGTGGAAGGAAAGGCTGCTAACAGTGTGGACTGCTTGTACTACCTGGAGCAGTACACTAGAGGGCAACCTAAAGAGCTGGTAAAGAGCTGTCAACATATGCCATCCGACAGGGGGTATCACAAGGCTAGAACGCTTCTGCATGAACGTTTTGGAAATGAGCAGAAAATAGCCACTGCATATATGGAGAGAGCGTTTGGATGGGTACCTGTAAAATCAGAAGATATCAAGGCCTTACAAGCATTTTCTTTATTTCTACGCATGTCTGAGATGAACATGCCATCAAACCTACGGGCAATTATCATGAAGCTACCTTACAAACTCAGAGACAGATGGAGAAACATTGCTTTTGAATACCAGGAGAGACACCATCGTCAAGCAGGTTTCAGTGAAGTTGTCACCTTCATTGAAAGACAAGTGTCTATTGCATCTGACCCACTGTATGGAGACATTCTAGACACTGTTGTCTCAATGTCAAAGTTAAAGATTGGAAACAAAACTTCACAAGGGCGCCTGCAGGAGAGAGGAAGCAGTTTCGCTACATTTGTGGCACCTGTTGAGTTTGACAATCAAGAGGAGAGAGACAAACCAATAAGAGAATCCTGCCTGCTATGTGAAGAGGGCCACAGTTTGGAAACATGTTCTAAAATGGAGAAGAAGCGGCATGGTGAAAAAATAGACTTTCTAAAAAGAAAGGGCGCTTGCTTTGGATGTCTATATGTTGGGCACATAAGTTCACAGTGCCATAGTAGGCTGTTTTGTAAAATATGTAACCTAAGACATCCTACCATTATCCATATTCACGAAAGGGAATGGAAAGAACTAAGATCACGACAAGATGACACACGAGATGAAAACAGAATGAGTCAAGTCACCACTCCCAAAACTTGTGGCCACATAGGGGCCGGAGCACAGAATTGCGTCTTGTCTATTGTGCCTGTCAAGATCAAGGCAAAGAAAGGCAACACAGTCTTAGAAACGTATGCATTCTTAGATCCCGGCAGTTCATCCACTTTCTGCTCTGAGCAACTCATGAGGAAGCTCAACGTGACAGGAAGGAGCACTAGATTCCTAATGAAAACGATGAACCAAGAAAACTTCGTCAACAGTCAAGTCATCTCGGGACTGGAGGTTGCGGCACTAAACAGTGACACCTACATTGAGTTGCCTGATGTGTACACCCAACACAAGATGCCTGTGACTCGCTATAACATCCCGCAACAGAAGGACTTGTATGCTTGGCCATATTTAAACACTGTGGAAATTCCTGCTATTGACGCTGACGTGGAGTTGTTAATTGGAACTAACACTCCAGACGCAATGGAGCCATGGGAAGTGATAAACAGCAGGGGTAAAGGACCTTACGCTGTTAAAACCCTGTTGGGATGGGTTGTTAACGGACCGTTGAGAGAAGGCGGTGACAGTGGGATCGGCTGCCCCACGGTCACAGCCAACCGCATTTCCATTGCTCAGATAGAGGAATTGTTGGTTGAACAATACAACCATGACTTCAATGAGAAATCAACAGCAGACAAGCCAGAAATGTCCATAGAAGACCTCAAGTTCATGCAGATTGTCAATACTTCAGCCGAACTAAAGAATGGACATTACTGCCTGCCATTGCCTTTTAGAGAGGACAACGTTGTCATGCCCAACAACCGCCACCTTGCTGAGCAAAGAGTCCTCTGCCTAAAAAAGAAATTAAACAAAAACCCTATCTTCAAAGAAGAATATACTAACTTTCTCAATAACGTCATAAGCAACGGCTATGCAGAGAGAGTGCCAGAGCACCAGTTGGAAGGAAAAGAGGGAAAGGTGTGGTATATCCCTCACCACGGGGTACACCATCCTAAAAAGAAAGACTTGAGAGTGGTTTTCGACTGTACAGCAAGCTACAAGGGAGTGTCACTCAACAGCAAGCTACTTCAGGGACCCGACTTGACAAACTCCCTGCTTGGAGTTCTCACAAGGTTTCGTCTGAACTCTATAGCAGTTATGGCTGATGTAAAGGCTATGTACCATCAAGTCCACGTGGCAAAACGGGACGTGGACTTCCTTCGCTTCCTTTGGTGGCCAGGAGGTGATCTAACACAGCCACTCACCGAGTACAGAATGACTGTCCATCTGTTTGGTGCAGTATCATCACCTAGCTGTGCTAGCTTTGCCGGCTGAAGACAACAAAGCAGACTTCCCAGTCCACATAACGGATACCATCCAGCACAACTTCTATGTGGATGACTGCCTGAAATCTGTGTCCTCAGAGGCAGAAGCCATATCTTTGGTTACAGACCTTACAGCCGTATGCCAGTTGGGAGGTTTCCAATTGTTGAAGTGGATGAGCAACAGCAGATCTGTGTTGGAAACCATTGATGTAGAAAAAAGAGCCAAGAACGTAAAGGAACTGGACTTCGACAGGGACAGCCTTCCCGTCGAGAGAACCCTAGGACTGCAATGGTGTGCAGAAACTGACACCTTTAGGTTCAAAATGTCAGTTCAGGACAGACCATTCACAAGGCGAGGTCTTTTGTCTGTTGTCAGCTCAGTCTACGACCCTATTGGGTTTCTATCACCCTTCACCTTACCTGCCAAGATGCTGCTGCAAACTCTATGTAAAATGGACTACAGTTGGGATGAGCGCATTCCTCAAAAGTATCAGTTGCAATGGGTGGGGTGGCTAGAGGACTTGAAAAGACTCAGCACCTTTAGTGTGCCAAGATGCTTTCAACCCAAAGACTTTGGACAGCTCACAGGTGCCAGACTACACCACTTCTCTGACGCCAGCGAGAATGGCTACGGTACAGTTTCATACTTGAGGCTGCAAAACAATAGTGAGAAGGTCCATCTGTCTTTTGTTCTAGGAAAAGCACGGGTTGCTCCTCTAAAGAGTGTGACAATTCCAAGGATGGAACTGACAGCTGCTGTACTGGCAGCAAGAGTTGACAAGCTCCTGATATCAGAGTTACAACTGGAGCTGGAAAACTCGACCTTCTGGACAGACAGCACAACGGTGTTAAAATACATCAGGAATGAAACAAAGCGCTTTCACACCTTTGTTGCTAATCGGATTGCTGCTATCAGAGAAGCTACAGATATCTCACAATGGAGGTACGTTGACACAAAGCGGAACCCAGCAGACGAGGCCTCCCGTGGGGTGAAAGTTGAACACATTCTCACCTGCAGTAGATGGATCCACGGCCCGGAGTTCCTTTCCAAAAGTGAGGAAGAATGGCCTCCTAACATTATGGATTCAAGTTCCATCAACAGCGATGACCCAGAGGTCAGAGGAGAGGCCTCAGTTAATGCTATCATCATCAACGACGCACCAGAAGCAACAAATCGGCTGATAACTTACTTCTCCTCATGGAACAGACTTAAGACCTCAGTTGCGTGGTTTCTCCAGCTAAGGAATACGCTGCAGGTGCTGCGTCAAAGGAGAAAAGAACTACAAGCTGCTCTGTCCAGCACCGAGTTTGACATAACTCACAAGAACAAAGTGGAAGAG
The DNA here is from genome assembly GCF_963971535.1 of Notolepis coatsorum. NCBI lineage: Eukaryota > Metazoa > Chordata > Actinopteri > Aulopiformes > Paralepididae > Notolepis > Notolepis coatsorum. The sequence continues at coordinate 36,511,244 of NC_140184.1, forward strand.
GACATGAAGAATTTCAGAGCCACAATGGGTGGTCACACCCTATGTCCGGAAGACATCGACACTGCGGAAAGAGCCATCATTCAATACTGTCAAATGGACAAGTTTAGTGATGAAATCACTGCTTTAAAGGAAGGAACATCTGGAGTAAAGAAAGGCAGCCACATTTGCAAACTTGATCCAGTACTGGATCACGGACTTTTGAGAGTGGGAGGAAGACTTAGCAAAGGAGCAATGCCCGATGATATAAAACATCCAGTCATTCTTGCTAAAGGTCAACACATCACCACCCTCATCTTACGCCACGTGCATGAACAGCTGGGACACTGTGGAAAGAACCACCTGCTTTCGGGACTTCGCAGACGGTACTGGATCACCAAAGCAAATGCGGCTGCCAGAAAAGTACTCAACTCCTGCGTTGTCTGTCGACGAAACAGAGGAAAGCTGGGTGAGCAAAAGATGGCAGACTTACCAAAGGAAAGGTTGCAAGCTGACCTTCCACCGTTCACAAATGTCGGCATAGACTATTTTTGACCATTTGAGGTGAAGAGAGGCCGTAGCCTCATCAAACGATATGGAGTTATTTTTACATGCATGGCCAGCCGGGCAGTCCATTTGGAAATGGCCTACTCATTGGACACCAGTTCTTGCATTAACGCCATACGCAGATTCACTTCTAGAAGAGGCCAAGTGTCACACATTAAGTCCGACAACGGCACCAACTTTGTTGGGGCAGAACGTGAGCTGAGAGAAGCTCTAACTCACCTAAACCAGGAGAAAATATCAAACTCACTACTTCATCTTGGAGTAAAGTGGAGTTTCAACACTCCAGCCGCATCTCATCATGGAGGAGTGTGGGAAAGGGTCATTCGCATGGTCAGGAAGGTGCTGACTTCTGTTCTTCATCAACAACATCTAGACGACGAAGGATTGCAAACATTCCTGTGTGAAGTAGAGGCCATATTGAACGACCGTCCCATTACAAACGCCTCAGAGGATCCAAATGACCTTGAACCTTTGACCCCGAATCACATTCTCCTGTTAAAGGGCAAACCTTCCCTACCACCAGGGCTCTTCAGCAAAATTGACTCTTATTCTAAACGTCGATGGAGGCAAGTTCAATTCCTCTCCAACCTCTTTTGGCACAGGTGGATTCGAGAATATGTACCACTGTTGCAGGAGAGACAACGGTGGACAAAGGACAAGAGGAACTTTGCCACAGGGGACATCATCATGATTGCGGACTCTAATGCCCCTCGTGGATCCTGGCTGTTGGGCAAGGTACTGCAGACCTTTCCTGACAGACATGGACTTGTGCGATCCGTGAAAGTTCAAACCAAGTATAACACTCTGGAGCGACCGATCACCAAGATCTGTCTTCTTTTGGAAGCTGACTAGATTAATATCCATTTTTCCTTTGGACATAGGAGCAGTTTCCATGGTATCGGACTCTAACGCACCTCATGGAACCTGTCAGACATGGACTTGTGCAGTTTGAATGTTTGGATCCAGTACAATGTGCGCTTAGGTGCAGTCTATATGTATGTGTTCACAGGTGTGCAGCGGCAGGGAATTTGGGTAATTATCACAGGGAAGCCACACTATCTTTTTACCGTGCTCGTTTGTTTGTTTTCAGTTACATTGAGTCACTTTTTGAGTTTATTTTGTATGCTTATATTTGTCCACACCGCAGGTAGTAATAAAAACTCTCAACAGTAACCAAGGAGAAGACATTCATTCATTCATCATCATCATCATTCACATCATTTTATTATCAACAAGCATCACGCGTAGGAAAGAGCTTCACCCAGTATTCCCTCACTGGCAACATTTCTTGTTAGGTTGCCCTTACAATGACAATGAATGTCCACTAATGAGATGGGGGGCGGAGCTGAGCGATCATGGAGTAGACGTGTTTCACATGAGCTCCCTTCTACCGTGCAGAATATACGTTTCTCCCCATTAGTCTTTATTTTATTTTTATTCGTTTTTTGTCTGCTTGCTAAGTTGTCGTGTTTCAAATACTGTCGTCGACTTTTTTTGACTTTCTGCGATGTCGGTGGTGGAAACCAGATCCATGAGCGCCCCAACCAGCAAACCACCACCGGGCCTGGCCGCACCATCGCCCGGTGTCGGTAAGATAAGCGAAGCTGTGCTCTTGGTCATGACCAAGCTACATGCAGAGTCTGAGACACGCTCCGCTGAAGCACAAAAGAAAGTGCTGGCGGATTTTTGTGTCAACCTTCATAGAGAGATATCAGAGGAAATAAGGCTGGCGCTCGTCCCGCTGATAGACAAGATGGAGTCGCTGCACGCTGTCTCCTCGGCTAATGCTATCGAGCTAGCTGCGCTAACGACGGAGGTATCATTACAGGGCGAGAAGATGGTGGATCTCGAGTCCTCCCTGCTGGCTAGGCAGGCTGAAGTTACCAAACTACAGTCGGTAATTGAGGAAATACAGTCCCGGGAGAGACGCTACAACATCAGGATTGTTGGAGTACCGGAGGGCAGCGGGGAAGGCCGTCTCTCTGAGACCATGCCGGAATTGCTGCAAAAAATACTGGGAAATGACGTCCTCTCCTCCCCTCCTGTCTGTGAGTCGGCCTACAGAGCGGGCAGGTCCACTCCTGGTGTGAACAAAGAGCCGAGGCCCATCATCGTCAAGCTGAACAGGCTTCAGCAGAGGGAACTCATCATGCGTTCGGCTCGTGCCAGAAGGGGTAATCTGAGGCTTGGCGATCACAAAGTGGCCATTTTCGAAGACTTTACACCGGAGGTTCAAGCACAGAGAGGCGAATACAAAGTCGTCTTGTCCAGGCTATGGAAACTAGGCCTGAGGCCCACGCTATTCGCTCCCGCGAAATTATCTGTGTTGGATAAGGTCGATGGTCGGCGTTCATTTTGGTCGTTGGATAAAGCGAAGGAATATCTCGAGGGGATACCCGAGAATGTAGCTTGATAACTATATCGGGTGAGTGACGTGGCGATGTGGGCCTGAATGCATTGTTAGGGCCGGCTATTCACAAACACTTGCTGTCATGCCCAGACATGCTAACTGCCCACTGCCCATCCAACTAGCGGGGCTTCCCAATGACTTCTGTTACTTGCTAAAGCTGACCTCATGGTCGTACTTGTGTATCGCCTCTTTGGAAGCTAACGAGCTAGCTGAACAATGTACATAATAGACTAACGTGCTATCCGGATTCATCACTAGCTTACGCGCTAGCCTCGGGCTAGCTAGCGGGCTGCGTCTATCGTCTGCGCTGAGACATTTGAGACCCGTTAATATTTACGCACTTTGGTTGTTGTTGCTGTTTAAGTGTAATCGGCTCGCACAATTCAATGGTGATCGGGTCCTTAACTAACTTCTTGTATGCTGTTATTTTTATATCCAGGCTGTTTTGAGCTTTGGGCTCCGGTAGGAGAAGATCGGTTGAATATATATATAAACAAGATATGATAACAGGTTGTGTCAGGTATTGCTTTTTACCATCCCCGGGTTAATGAATGTGTTTAATTCTATTCTTACATAGGTTATGTCATTCCAGCCGTGGTGCCTGATCAGAGGGGAACTTACAGGTGTGCACTTTGACCATAACCCCCTTTTCCCCTTCCTCTTATTATCGTTGTTTAAATGACATTTGTTTGCACAATTTACCTGGAACCCGATCCTACCTTAGACTATCTGCTGGTATGCTCTAATTTAATTTTGTTTTGAATTTTCCTTTATCCATTTGTGCTATAACATTGCGACGTTGATGCGCAGACTCCGAAATAGATGGTTGCAGGGTTGATGTTGAGTTGTTATATAATAATGACTATTTTTTTTTCCATTATAGTTATCTCATGTTAGGGCCAAGGCTCACGGTGGTTTTCGACCGATATCTTTATTGAAACAATATATGATAACAGGTTGTGTCAGGTATTGCCTATTACCATCCCCGGATTAATGAATGTGTTTAATTCTATTCTTACATGGGTTATGTCATTTCAGCCGTTGTGCCTGATCAGAGGGACTGTTACAGGTGTGCACTTTGACCATAACCCCCTTTTTTCCCTTTCTTATTATTGTCGTTGTTTAAATGACATCTGTTTGCACAATTTTGCACAATTTACCTGTGACCCGATCCTGCCTTAGACTATCGGCTGGTATGCTTTAATTTAATTTTGTTTTGAATTTTCCTTTATCCATTTGTGCTATAACATTGCGACGTTGAAGCGCAGACTCGGAAATAGATGGTTGCAGGTGTGATGTTGAGTTATTATATAATAATGGCAATTTTTTCCATTATGGTTATCTCATGTTAGGGCCAAGGCTCAGGTGGTTTTCGACCGATATCTTTATTGAATTTTATTTTTATTATTATTTGTGTTTATTGGACTAGTGGGGGTTTAATCAGGGGTTTATCTAGAGGGGGGTCGGAGTGGGGAGCGTCTTATTGGATCCATGACTCTAGTGGGAAATGATAGGAAGATGACCATCCTTAGTGGATGGGGCATAGGGTGGGGATTGGAGAGTGGGTATAGGAGGGCTTATAATAGGACGGGTGGGTTAGGGTTTAGAGTAGAAGGAGGGGGGGTTGTAACTGGGGTGGTATTTTTATGTGTTTTATGTGCTGTTGTCTTATATGTGTGTAATTGTTCCTCCTCTGAACTCCTGGGATTGACCGTCTGGGCCCACCTGGATCAGCGCCTCTGTACTCAGCCTGGCTGCACTGGTATGTTCTCTACGCATTTAGACAAACTCAACCATGGCTAAACTGAATATCTTAATTTGGAACGCAGGAGGTCTTAACGCCCCACACAAGCATGCCAGTGTCCTTTGGTTATTGAAGAGAAGAAATATTGACATTGCTCTCCTTAGTGAGACGCATTTATTGGTGGGTGATGTGTCAAGGCTAGAAAATCGACAATATCACGTTATCTCCTCATCCTCAGCCGATGATGAGACGAAAGGAGTCGTCATAGTTACAAGACGTAACCTTGATATCAAAGTCCTGGATGTGTGGTCGGACACGGAGGGAAGGATTACTATAGCAAAAGTTGAGTTCTCTCATAGGAAGATGGCAATAATAGCATTGTATGCCCCTAACACATTTGATTCAGCGTTCTATAATACAATCACGAAGAATATGTTGGAACTTACTGGATACACTCTCATTGTGGGTGGCGATTTTAATGCGTGCTGGGATGCGGAGATGGATAGGTCCGGATCCTCTGAAACAAGCGACCAAAAACGGTCCTCTAAGGCCCTCAGGATGTGGGCCCAGGACACTGGGCTCGCAGACCTATGGCGCTTATCCAATCCCACCCTCAAGGATTACTCTCACCTGTCTGCCAGACACAAAACCTTCTCTCGAATAGACTATGCATTCGCATCCCCTAATTTGTTTGATAGTTTCGACGTCTCATTGGTTCCCCTGGCTCTCTCGGACCACAAAGGGATTTTCCTTGTGGCAACCTTTGGCAGGCTCTCCACGAGAGCTCCCAGGTGGCGTTTTAACTCAACCTTATTAAAGAACGATGATTTCTGCTCTGAGTTCAGGAGTAAACTAGCTGAATTCTTGCAGATCAATGTTGGCACGGTCGATGACCCGAGGGTCCTATGGAACGCATTGAAAGGATTTATCAGGGGTCATGTCACACTTTTCGCCTCCAACTTACGTAAATCCCGGTCAAAAAAACTAGAAGGACTGGAAACATTATATGCAGATCTATACGCATCTTTGCAAACTAACTATAGTGATTGACTAAACACACAACGTAAGATAGTCAAGAAGGAAATAAACTCCATACTTAAACAACAGTCTGAGTTCTTGATACATAGGACAAGGCAAAATTACTACTTTCACGGCTCCAGGCCTAGCCATCTATTGGCAATGAAAATACGCTTGAATGATCATTTCTCGGATATCCCCTCGATCAAGACGCGACAGGGTACAATCACTACTGATTCGAAAAGGGATCAACAACACTTTTAAAGAGTTTTACTCGCAGTTATATAGCTCAGAGGTTAATCTCGACGACTCTAAATTTGAATCGTTCTTTGGCGGGCTTGAGATACCCCACATTTCTGAGGAAGAGGCCAAGGAACTGGGGAAACCGATCACTCTTATGGAGTTGAGGGAGACGATTGCTGAAATGCAGAGGGGCAAGGCACCAGGCTGGGATGGTATTCCACCCGAGGTGTATTTAGCTTTTTGGGACCAACTGGGTCCATTGATGCTCGATATGATCAATTATGCTATCGAGCAAGGGGAGTTCTCAAGAGATGTCAACATGGCATTGATTTCCTTACTTCTCAAGAAGGACAAAGATCCCAATGATTGTGGTAGCTATAGGCCCTTGAGTCTTCTCGGGGCCGATTTAAAAGTGTTTGCCAAGGTGCTGGCCCGCCGCCTGCAGAGATTTATGACGGTATTGGTACACTGCGATCAAACTGGTTTTATCCCGGGGCGTCTGGCTACAGATAATCTTAGGAGGCTGTTGCATGTAATCGATAACAGTAAAGACAATACAACTCCGTCCACAGTTCTGTCTTTGGATGCCATGAAGGCGTTTGACAGACTTGAGTGGTCATACCTGTGGAAGGTACTTGAGGTCATGGGTCTTGGGAAGAGTTTTATTCATATGATTAAAGTCCTGTATGCCTCGCCGTCTGCGATGATACTGACAGGCAAAAACTGTTCCACACTCTTTCCAGTCTCCAGATCTTCTAGACAGGGTTGTCCTCTGAGCCCAGGACTGTTCGCGCTTTCCCTCGAACCTTTGGCCCAATTTATTAGGCAATCGGAGGACATCGTCCCCATAATGGTCAATAATACTCCACACAAAATTGCTCTCTATGCGGATGACCTGCTGATTTTCATGGACGACCCCTCCCGGTCGGCCACAAAATTATTGAGAATAATCGACGACTTTGGTAAAATGTCAGGCTTTAAGATTAACTGGAACAAATCAGCCTGCCTACCTCTTAATGAGCTGGCCAAGGCGGTACGACTACCAGCTGATATCCCCATAGTAGAACATTTTAAATACTTGGGCATAGAGATATTCCCCACGCTGAACCAAACTACTAAGTACAACTTCACGGGTACTTATGATAAAATACGCCAGGATCTAGACAGGTGGTCGCCCCTTCCTAACTCCTTACAAGCCCGGGCTTCCATAATCAAAATGAACGTCCTGCCTAGGATACATTTTGTTAGCTCAATGCTCCCCCTGCCCCCTCCAATAGACCACTGGCGCAAGGTACAATCGATGGTATCTAAGTTTATCTGGAATAACAAACGCCCGAGAATCAAAAGGGCTACTACTCAACGTAGAAACATTTACATTTACATTTAGTCATTTAGCTGACGCTTTTATCCAAAGCGACTTACAAGTTCTGTGCGACAAGACAGCAAGAAGGGTATAACTCTATCAGCTGAGTAACAATGTTCATCAAAGTGTTGCGTGTTACAGTGTAGGTTAGTTTATTAGGACAAGTGCATGACAGGTTAGTCAGGGTTAGATTTTTTTTTTTTTTTTTTTATCATTTCAGATAATGGTTGAAGAAGTGAGTCTTTAGTCGACGGCGAAAGATTGGACGGGATTCGGCTGTCCTAAATGGGATGGGTAGTTCATTCCACCATTGTGGGGCGAGGACTGAGAATAGGCGGCTTCTCTTTGATGACCCTCCGGGAGCTTGGATGGGAGTAGATCTGAGGCGGCCAGAAGATGCAGAGCGTAGGGGTCTTGAGGGTGTGTAGTTAGAGACCATTGACCGGAGGTAGGCGGGAGCGGTTCCCTTTGCCGCACGGTATGCTAGGTCGAGGGCCTTGAAGCGGATACGTGCAGCAATGGGGAGCCAGTGCAGGTCCCTAAGAAGTGGGGTGACATGGGCCGACTTCGATGGGGGCCTCGCAATCCCTGATTTTAAGCTTTATTTCTGGTCCTTTTCACTGAGATCTCTGATGTGCTGGCTAGACCCTGTAGAGGCTGTATCGTGGCGCTCCTTAGAAGCGGCGGCGGTCTCACCGCTAAGATTGCAGGATGTAGTGTACTCCACTGTCTCTATTTCGAAATGCCGGCTGAGGTATGGACCGATCATAACTCACGTGATCCAAACGTGGCATAATGTACAGAGGTCGTGTGGGGTTAAATACCCATGGCACCTGGACTCTCCAATTTTTAATAACCAGCAATTACTTGTTGGGCACAAGCCGGTTAATATTCCTCAATGGCAAAGGAGGGGAGTGCATACTCTGGAGGATATTTATGATAAGAACGGCCTCTGTGCGTTTCAGGACTTAAGAGAATTTTATGATCTACCCGGCGAGTCCTTCTTTCTTTACCTTCAACTAAGGTCAGCACTGAGGGCGCATGGCGTGCCGTGGGCTCAAGCTTTGCACCCACACCCCTTCCTCAGGCTCATAGTGGACAGGACGACATCCAGAGGGTTTGTCTCAGACTTTTATACGCTCTTAATTCAATCCACGTATAAAAATGTATCATTGGATACAATCTGGCGTGTGGATATCCCGAAGTTGAACCCCGCTTTGACTGGGATGATGTTTGGGCAAATGTGGCATTATCTTCCCGCAACCCCAATCACCAGCAAATTAATTTTAATTATATTCATAGGACCTATCTTACACCTAGGAAGCTATTTGCTATGGGACTGATAACCGACTCTCGGTGCACTTTGTGCTCTCAAAAGGCCACTGGCACTTATATGCATATGTATTGGGATTGCCCACCAGTGGCCTGCTTCTGGAGGTCAATAACGGACAAACTTTCAGACCTGTGTGGCTTAACTATCCCATTCACAGCTGTTACGCTACTCCTGAACGATATAACAACACTACCTGCGTCCGTTCAACTAAAAAGGGTTGTCCTAGCGGGTGTCACAGCAGCGAAGAAGCTAATAGCAATGAGATGGAAGGAGCCTGAGAAGCTTACAGTGATTAACTGGTCCCTAACACTATTGGATGTGATTTATCTTGAGATATCCATGGCGCGGGTGATTGGGGTAGGACAGGCTGGCATTGACCTGTGGTTCGCAGCAGCTGAGAAGGTAAGGACCGCCGTGTGCGGCTGAGTGGGGTTGGGGTGCTTGATCAGGGGGGTCCGGCGGTCTCTTGGGAGGGGGAGGAGGAAATGTTTTGTCTGTCTTGTCTTTTGTCTTGTCCTCTTGAGTTTAGCTGGGGATTTAATGGGGGGCGGCTATTTAACTATTTCTTCACTGTTTGGTCACTTTTACACGGTCTCTGTGAGTCTATGGAACACCTCTACAGGTTTTTGTTTTTTCATGAAGGTTCATTGCTCTGTTTTCGGGTCGTGTTCTCAAAAAGTGGTCCTTGTGGTGAATTGGAGATGTACGTTTTATTAATATAAGGTCACACGGCCGGGAATCTGGGCTGAACACTGGGAAAGACCATTTATTAGATAGTACCCCTTGGATTTAGAAATTAGAAGGTTGAACTCTGTTTTCTTTTCTCTTTGTCTGTATAAATTGTTATTCTGTATTATTATTGTTTTTGTTATTTTCTTGTGAAGTTCTATGTATTGTGATTGTTTTTAATGTGTTTTGTTTCATGTGAATAATAATAAAAAAAAAATGATAAAAAAAAAGAATGTCCACTAATGAAAATGTTACCTAAACTATAAAAACGAATCTAAAATGGGCGGCTACGTGGCGTAGTGGGCAAGGCGCTCGCCACGAATGACGGAGACGCTGGGCTTGCCTGTTCGACCCCAGTGCTCCACATTGCTTTCAGTTTAGCTGGTCGTTCATACTAATACACATTGGCCGTATTAGGGGGTGGGAAACTGATGGGTGGGGATCGGGCGTTGTGGACAGTGACTCCTACAGGTCGGTTGGTGCGCCTGCGCAGTAGAATCAGGAAGTGTCGGGGGCAGCGTGAGCCTCCCACGCGTTACTCCTCGCCACTGAGAGATCGAGCTGCGAAGGTGAAAAGATGCGACTGCTGTTACCTCAAGTACCGGAGGGGACTTGTGCTATGTAGTCCAGATTGCAGCCGGCTTGTGGGAGGCAAGAAACAGCGTTCGTGACAGGGGAGGGTTGAATTGGATGATACGAAATTGGGATGGGAGAAAATATAGAAAATGGGAGAAAAAGTGGATAAAAAAAAATAAATAATCTAAAATAATTAACTAACTAAGTTAACTAACAAACAAACTTAACTTAACTAAAGTAGATATAACTATATTACACTATATACAAGAACACAAGCGAAAACAAACATAAACAGGGCTATTATTATACTAATAACGATGTATGGTTGAGAAGGGAAATCCGTTTGTAATTGCTAGAGTGCGCACCTTCGGCTGCCCAAAGTATTCAGGCGGGCTGGGCGCGCGCGTGCCGCACATCCGGGGTACCATGTTGCATCATAGGCTGCGCGTTGATTTTGCAGAAGCATAAAGGCAGAATGTCTGCAACACCGTTGCTTTGTCGATGTTGTGTTGCAGTTGCTTTGAAGTTTCTGTAGCATGCAGAGGCCTTTGATTGATTGATCCTGACAGATATGATGGGGAGGGGACTGTACTTTAGGAGGGGGTGGGAGAGAAATATACATACGGCGGGGAGGGAATATACATGCGGTGGGGAGGAGACTGTCTATTAGGAGGTGGTGGGGGTTTTGGGCATTTACGGTGGCCAGTTTCGAATTGCAGCCTCCCGTAGGTGCTCTTTAAGAGCGGTTTTGAATGTGGGTAGGGATTCACATTCCTTTACAGCTTTGGGTAGGGCGTTCCACATTGATGTGGCATAATTGCGAAACGTGTTTAGTCCCTTGTTTGAGCCGAATCTGGGTTTAACATGATTTGTTGAGCTTCCTCTGGTGTAGTGGTTGTGGTATTCACTGACCTTTGGGAAGTATTTTGACATGTACATGGGTACATTAGTCGTATAGTCATAGGCGGCGGGTGAGCTTGACATTAGGGAAGGCTGCCTATATTACTAGAAGTTAGCGCGAATTTTTTTCCTTTTTTTTGGTTGCACGCAAATGATGCTGTCCAGGTTCTGATTTCATATACACACACACACTACTAGGCTACTACAGCGAGCCCCACTCATTTCATATAGTGCAAATTAAGTGTTCAAATGAAGGCATTGTAGTGCCCGGAGGAAAGAGGAATAAACGGAGGTAACGTAATGTTTGTTTAATGTACAAAGCCACGTCAGTAAACAAGAACACAAGCACATGAATCGCCAGCACAGTAATGAATGAATAACAGCCAGTGCAACCGCAATAGATGTCCCCTCTGGCCGCGGTGCCAGATCATTAGTTCCCTCCCACTACACAACATAGTCAGAAGATGAACACGAACCAATACTGTAGTCACTACACCAGCCCCCCCCCAGTGTTCACCTCAATATACAAAATCCTCACGGTGAGGAGGGCGTATGGCCCGGCCCCTACGACTGTAGGTAAAGTCAGGAGGTGCGGGAGGGGGTGTGACAGCGTCCGTCACATCCTCCTGCCGAGCAGGATGGGGGTCAGTGACCAGACGCTCACGAGCGGCGGGGGGTCCGAGGGGTCGCAGGGGGGAATGGCCCCGGCGTGGCAGGGGAGGCAGGACCGGGGGCCGGCCCCTGCGCGGCGGCAGGGCCAAGTCCAGGGGCAGTTCAAGGTCCAAGTGTGCCGGCTTGAGGCGATCCACGGAAACACACTCAGGCCTACCCCCCACGTCGACCACAAAGTTCTTGGCCCTGGCCTCGATGACGCGGAAGGGTCCGTCGTAAGGAGGGCGTAGCGGAGTCCTGTGGCCATCGTGACGGATGAACACGAACCTCGCCGAGTGCAGCTCCGGGGGCATCCTCGACGTAGGGACCCCATGCTGCATAGTCGGGACCGGGACGAAAGTCCTGGCGCTGTCCAGCAGCAAGGCGCGCTGAGCAGCGGCAGACCAGGGCTCTGTCGACCTGGGAATAAAGTCACCGGGGACCCGTAGCGGTTGTCCAAAAACCAGCTCGGCCAACGACGACTGGAGGTCCTCCTTTGGCGCCGTCCTGAGCCCCAGCATGACCCACGGGAGCTTGTCCAGCCAGTCGCCGTCCGTGAGGCTGGCTCGAAGGGCGGCCTTCATGGAGCGATGAAAACGCTCGCAGAGCCCATTTGCCTGCGGATGGTAGGCGGTCGTACGGTGGAGCTTGACCCCCAGACTCCCCGCCACCGCCGCCCACAGTTCCGAAGTGAACTGTGAGCCACGGTCAGAGGAGAGATCAGCCGGGGTGCCGTAGCGGGAGACCCACACCGAGATGAATGCCCGGGCCAGGTCGGGTGCCGTCGTTGAGGAGAGCGGGACCGCCTCCTGCCAGCGAGTCGTCCTGTCCACCATGGTGAAAAGGTAGTTGTATCCGTGCGAGGGGGGCAGCGGTCCCACCAGGTCCACGTTGACATGGTCGAACCTCCGCTCGGGCACAGAGAACTGTTCCAGGGGGGCCTTGATGTGCCGATGCACCTTGGCGCGCTGGCAGGCGGTGCATGTGTCGACCCAGGCTCTCACATCCCTCTTGAGCCCCTGCCACACAAATTTCTCCGACACCAGTCGCGAGGACGGCTTCCTGCCAGGGTGAGACAAGCTGTGTATGGCCTCGAAGGCAGGGCGCCTCCAGTTGGCGGGGACCACCGGCCGTGGCTGACCCATGGAGACGTCGCACAAGAGCGTAGCCCCCGCGTCACCGAACACTACCTCCTCCAGATGCAGTCCAGTGTCCGACGACTTGAGAGCTTGGACGGCAGGATCGGCGGCCTGGTCCGCAGCCATGCTGACGTAGTCCAAACCCAGCTGCACCGCACCGACCACCGCTCTGGAGAGACAATCCGCCACCTGGTTGGACTTCCCAGCAACGTGCTGGATGTCCGTGGTGAACTCGGACACGTAGGCGAGCTGGCGCTGCTGGCGGTCGGACCACGGCTCCGCCGCCTTGGACATGGCGTGCGTGAACGGCTTATGGTCCACGTAGGCCGTAAACTCGCGTCCCTCCAGCAAGAAACGGAAGTGCCTGACAGCAAGCCACAGCCCGAGGAGCTCCCTGTCGAACGTGCTGTACCTCTGTTCCCTGGGCGACAGCTGGCGGCTGAAGAAGGCAAGCGGCTGCCAGGCGTCCCCAACCCACTGCTCGTACACCGCTCCCACAGCAAAATCAGAGGCGTCCGTGGTGAGAGCGGTGGGCGCCGAGGGCGAGGGGTGGGCCAACATGGCCGCACGGGCCAGGGCCTCCTTGGTGTCTTGAAAAGCCTTGACCCGCTCCGCCATCCAGTCCACCGGCTGCTTCATCGTCTTGCCCTTCTGGGCGTCGTACAGAGGCCGCAGGATGTGAGCGATGTGGCGGAGGAAACGATAATAAAAGGTCACCATCCCGATGAACCCCTTGAGCTCGCTGACTGTGCGGGGGCGCGGAAATGCGGCGACAGCTTCCACCTTCGAGGGGAGGGGGGTCACCCCCTCAGCGGAGACCCGGTGCCCGAGGAAGTTGATGGCGCCCCGCCCGAACTCACACTTCGCCGGGTTGATGATCAGCCCATGCTGGCTGAGCCGTGAGAACAGGGTTCGGAGGTGGGACAGGTGCTCCTCCTCAGTGGCGCTCGCTACGAGGATGTCGTCCAAGTAGATGAAGAGGAATGGCAGGTCCCGGAGCACCGAGTGCATGAGGCGTTGGAAGGTCTGCGCCGCGTTCTTCAGGCCGAACGGCATTCGCAAGAACTCGAAAAGCCCAAAGGGCGTGACGACGGCCGTCTTGGGGACGTCCTCGGGGTGCACCGGCACTGGATGGTACCCCCGTACCAGGTCCACTTTTGAGAAGAAGCGATTGCCTGCCAGGTTCGCCGCAAAGTCCTGGCCATGCGGGACCGGGTAGCGGTCAGGCTTGGACGCGTCGTTGAGGCGGCGGTAGTCCCCACATGGGCGCCACCCACCGTCTGACTTAGGAACGATGTGCAGGGGAGACGCCCAGGGGCTGTTCGAGCGCCGAACGATGCCCACCTGCTCCATGTGCGCAAACTCCGCCCTGGCGACGGCCAGCTTCTCCGGGTTGAGGCGTCTGGCCCTGGCGTAGAGGGGAGGCCCACTGGTCTCAATGTGGTGCTCCACCCCGTGTTTCACCGTGGGCGCGGAAAAAGTGGGCTTGCCCAGGTCGGGGAACTCAGCGAGCAGCCGAAGGTACTGGTCACTTTCGCCGAGTGTATTGGACCACCCGCCGTAGATGGCCTCCCCCTGCGTACATGCAAAGGAAGCGAAAGTCTGCGAGTTGACCAGGCGCTTGTTCCCCACGTCCACTAGCAGGTTGTGGGTGCACAGAAAATCCGCGCCAAGGAGGGGGAATGTGACAGCCGCAACGACAAAATCCCACGAAAAACATTGTCCTCCGAAGCATACGTCCACCGCCCTTGTGCCGTAAGAGCGGATGGGCGTGCCGTCCGCACCCGCCAACTGCGGACCGCGCCCTTCTTTTGCCACATCCGACCTCTCTGCCGGAATGATGCTCCACTGGGCACCCGTGTCGCAAAGGAAACTGCGACCAGAGGCGGTGTCTCGGATGAAGAGTAGCCTGTTGGTTACGCCAGCGCTCAGGGCCACTACTGAGCGCCGGCCCCGCCGTTTCCCGTAGGTCCGAAGGTGCAGGGTGAGCGACACCGTCTGGCCTTGGCGCCAAACGTTGCATGGAAGAAGCAATGGCCCGCTGCGTTACCGTGCTGACCAGAAGGCCTGGCGTCATCCCTCGCTCTCCTGCGACGGTCCGGTGGCGGGGCGGTCGCGGGAGCGAGCAGGTCGGTGGACCGCTGAGGCATGGCCAAAACGAAACGGTCCGCCTCCCTGGCCAGGGCGCGGGGGCCCACGATGTCGGTGTTGGCCAGTGCCATCCTCACTTGTGCCGGCAGCGTGCGCATGAACAGCTCCGTAAAGAGGATCATGGGGTCTTCTGTCCCCAGCAGATTCAGCATCTTCTCCATGCGGGCAGAAGGTCTCTCGTCTCCCAATTCCGACATAGCAAATAAGCGGCACACCCTCTCTGCAGCGGACAGTTCAAATGTATCTAGCAGTAGGGTCTTGAGGCGCTCATATTTGTTCGTCGCCGGGGGATCAGACAAAAAACCTACCACTCGAGCTGCGGTGGAGCTGCCCAACACTGCCACCGTGTGGTTGTACCGGTCGTCGTCGTCATCCACGTTGCTCTTGTTGAAGTTTGCCTCCACAATAGCAAACCATGCAGCCAGAGCCGCCTCCCAGAACTCAGGTAGTTTGAGCGTGGGCGTGCGCGCACCATGCGCTTCCCTGACGGGGGATGGTGATGGCTGCCGATGGCCAGAACGTCTTCCTCGTCCGGACATTTTGAAAGAATGTTCGTTCGCTGATTATTGTACACAATTCGCCGTAACAAAAATCCACGTCGGGGTCACCAGTGTAGTGCCCGGAGGAAAGAGGAATAAACGGAGGTAACGTAATGTTTGTTTAATGTACAAAGCCACGTCAGTAAACAAGAACACAAGCACATGAATCGCCAGCACAGTAATGAATGAATAACAGCCAGTGCAACCGCAATAGATGTCCCCTCTGGCCGCGGTGCCAGATCATTAGTTCCCTCCCACTACACAACATAGTCAGAAGATGAACACGAACCAATACTGTAGTCACTACAGCATCCAATAATATATTAACCATTGTCTTACCTTAATGCAGATAAATGCGACGTTTCGTCTTGGTGAGAAAGACCGTTCACAACTTGAATCACAAGTTGCAATGAAGTGAAAGTTTTTCGTAATTTAGATCTCATCATGCTTTGAAAACAATGTACATAGAGTAGCTCTAAAAAGTGTCCACGATTTGATGAACTCTGACTCTCATCATGTCCTCTTAGAGCAAGCCCTTGTTTGCCAAGATAAAACAACATACAGCCTCAGGTGATCGGTAGTTATGCCCAGGGCCAGCCCGGTGCAGCTTCTAAATTACTTTGTTTATGCCTTGGAAAAATACTGTATATCCATTTTGCTTTTTGAAATTTGACTCAAAATAGTAACCTGAGTCTATGCGTGATTGGTTACTGCCTGTACCTGGAATGTTAAACGCTGCCACCGATTGACACCTTCGTCGTTGACACCTCGGCCAGCCGGCTGCAGCACAAGACACACACAATAGCCAGCAGCCTGCGCACATATTATATACATTTCAAGATTCCGAGCATAATATTCTGGGTAGGCATAGCCCCCCCTAGCCTATATATACCCGCCGCCTATGCGTATAGTGTATCTTGTAGACCAGGCCCATTGCAAGTCGTCTACTCTAAGCCATCCTAGGTTGTCAAAGTGGGTTCTGGGGGTAAGGTCAAGTAGTAGTCTGACCAGTTTGTTTTGTGATGTTTGTAATCTTGTTTTAAGCGCCTTTGAGGTGCTTTGGTACCATGAGGTGCACGCATAGTCGTAGTACCCTTGAATGAGTGCTCCTGCCAGAGTCTTCAGGGTATTCTTGTTTACCAGAGAGGAGATCCGGTACAAGAATCTAGTTCGTTGGTTGACTTTTTTTATTACATTGGATGCCAATTTGTTACAGGAAATATTTGCCTCTAGTATGGAACCCAGGTAGGTAATTTCGTCTTTCCTTGTGACAATATTGTCACCCACTGTAACTGAGAAGCCGTCGCTCTTGCTGAGTTTGTTATTTGAACCGAAGAGAATAGACTCTGTTTTGCCCATGTGTAATGATAGTTTGTTATCAGTGAGCCATATGCAGATTTTGCCTAGTTCCGAGCTGAGGGTTTTTTCAACCTGCAACTTGTTCTTGAGAGACCAGCAGGGCTGAGTCGTCCGCAAACAGGAACAAGTTGCAGTCACAGGCTGACGACATGTCATTTGCATAAATTAGGAAGAGTAGTGGTCCTAGTATGCTTCCTTGTGGAACACCACAGCTCACTGTGAGGGGGGGGATAGAGTACCGTTTACCTCTACCATCTGTTCTCTCCCCTCCAGGTAGGATTGCATCCAGCTCACTGATAAACGATCAAAACCAATTGCTTTTAGCTTGTCAATCAGAATGGAGTGATTGACAGTGTCGAAGGCCTTTTGTAGGTCCAGCATGATTGATTGATTGATTGAAAAGTTTATTAACAGATTGCAGAATGGGTACAGTACAGTACAGCTCAATACATACAATTGTTAAGGGGATGCAGACCAGAGAAAGACTTTCGTCTTGTTTACATCAGGGTCCCCCATTTTCAATTCATCATAACATATATGACATACATGACATACAGATAGACAGTACTGCTACATCTATACATTTATGACATATCAGATTTGCAAATACAGTACTGTTTGTGATACAAAAGTGTCCAGAAAAGGAGTGTATATACATTTGGCGTAGAAACTGTACATTGGAGGAGGTTGGATGGGTGGGGTGGGGTTGCGTGGGTTGGGTGAGGGCTGTACATTGGAGGTGGGGGGGTTGGGTAGGGGACACACACACATTTTACACTGTACATTGGAATACTGACAAAGCCTTACTTGGTCATTTACTGTACAACTAGGTTAGGACATTTGTAGGGGCCAGTTTCGAATTGCAGTCTCACGTAGGTGTTTTTTGAGAGTTTTTGAAAGTGGGTAGTGATTCACATTCCTTTACAGCTTTAGGTAGGGCGTTCCACATTGATGTGGCATAATTGCGAAACGTGTTTAGTCCCTTGTTTGAGCCGAATCTGGGTTTTACATGATTTGTGGAGCTCCCTCTGGTGTTGTGATCGTGGTATTCACTGACCTTTGGGAAGTATTTTGACATGTACATGGGTACCTTGGTCGCGTAGTGTATCTTGTAGACCAGGCCCATTGCAAGTTGCTGTACTCTGTCGTCTACTCTAAGCCATCCTAGGTTGTCAAAGTGGGCAGGGGTGAGGTGGGTTCTAGGAGTCAGGTCAAGTAGTAGTCTGACTAGCTTGTTTTGAGATGTTTGTAATTTGTTTTTTAGTGCCTTTGAGGTGCTTTGGTACCATGAGGTGCAAGCATAGTCGTAGTACCCTTGAATGAGTGCTCCTGCTAGAGTCTTCAGGGTATTCTTGTTTACCAGAGAGGAGATCCGGTACAAGAAACGCGTTCGTTGGTTGACTTTTTTTATTACATTGGATGCCATTTTGTCACAGGAAAGATTAGCCTCTAGGATGGAACCCAGGTAGGTAATTTCATCTTTCCTTGTGATAATATTGTCACCCACTGTAACCGAGAAGCCGTCGGTCTTGCTGAGTTTGTTATTTGAACCGAAGAGAATGGACTCTGTTTTGCCCATGTGTAATGATAGTTTGTTGTCGGCGAGCCATATGCAGATTTTGCCTAGTTCCGAGTTGAGGGCTTTTTCAACCTGTAACTTATTCTTGTCAGAGACCAGCAGGGCTGAGTCGTCCGCAAACAGGAACAAGTTGCAGTCACAAGCTGACGACATGTCATTTGCATAAATTAGGAATAGTAGCGGTCCTAGTATGCTTCCTTGTGGAACACCACAGCTCACTGTGAGGGGGGGGGATAGGGTACCGTTTACTTCCACCATCTGTTCCCTCCCCTCCAGGTAGGATTGTATCCAGCTCACTGATAAACTATCAAAACCAATTGCTTTTAGCTTGTCAATCAGAATGGTGTGATTGACAGTGTCGAAGGCCTTTTGTAGGTCCAGCATGACCATGCCGCAGTATTTGCCCGCGTCCACCTCTTGTTTGATGTGGTCGTTCAAATAGAGGAGGCATGTGTCAGTGGAGTGGGACGTTCTGAAGCCAGATTGGAATTCGTAGATTAGATTTTTTTCCGCCAGGTACTTTTCGACCTGTTCGTAGACTATTTTCTCCATGACTTTCGAGATGGAGGTAAGAATAGAAACAGGGCAGTAGTTGCCTGGGTCTAATTTGCTGCCCTTTTTGTGCAGAGCGGTCACTCTCGCAATTTTGAAGTCCTTGGGGACGTGTCCCTGTTTTATAGAGAGGTTTATTATGTGTGTGATGACTGGGGTGATGGCGGCTGCTGAGTCTCTGAGGAATTTGGAGGGGATGTTGTCATGGCCAGTGGCCTTGTTAGGTTGGAGGGCGCTCAATTTATTTTAGTACCTCATCGGTTGTTACCATTTCAAGTTTGAAGTCGTCTTTGTGGACCCCTAGGTTTTTGTAGTATGCTACTATGTGTTCTACCCCATAATGCCCTGAGTGGGAGGGTAGTTTGTTTACCAGTGTTGTGGCTATGTTTGTGAAGAAGATGTTTAAGTAATTGGCTACATCCAGCTACATCCATGCTTGATGCTTTGTTTTGTTTTTATATACGGCTTATATTATAGTCCAAGCACACGAAATACTCAGTTGCGTTTAGTGTGGAGAGATGATCTGTGTGAGATTCTTGTTTTTATGTTTTTCTTTTACGAGGGAGGACGTGTTTTGGCGAGACTACTGCGCATACGACGTGCACCGTTCACTGTAGTGATGGGAACTAGGCTAGCCTATGGGACTAGCTTGCTCTTCCCTAACGCACTTTCAGTTCCGCGTTCGGGTTCTGCGATCTGATTGGCCACTGACGTTTCTCTCAGCACCAATCGCGTTAAGCCTAGTTCTGCCTCTGAATGAATGAAAACTTTATTTAACAGATTGCAGAATGGGTACAATACAGTACGGCTCAATACACACAATTGTTAAGGGGATGCAGACCAGAGAAAGACGTTTGTCTTGTTTACATCAGGGTCCCCCATTAACAGTTAAGGTTAGAGTTTGGAATCAGGGCTGGTGGTCTATTGCCCTGCTCTAACCCAAACTCTAACCTTAACCAACTTCGAAAGAGTCGCCAAGCTTAACCAGTGATAGAACTAGGCGTAACGCGATTGGCACTGAGAGAAACGTCAGTAGCCAATCAGATCGCAGAACCCGAACGCGGAACTGGTCTCTTCCGCATATTCAACAACAATTGATATGTTGTTCCCTAACCCTAACCTTAACCCTAACCCTAACTCTAAGCATAACCCACTTCGAAAGAGGGCCAAAGCATAACCACTTTGAAGCAGAGAATATTATATGTACAAGGCTGAAGAAACCCTTCGGCGCTAAACCAATCAGAGAGGGTCTTCGCTGTACGCGGCTAGCCAATCAGAGAGCGTCTTCGCAAACATCGGCTACAGGGGAAAAAAATCACGCTTCCTGCACGTGTGTATATTTTCCCCAACGGAGTTTCACTTCCGCGGCCAATCAGATGTTGTCATGGCCAGTGGCCTTGTTAGGTTGGAGGGCGCTCAATTTATTTTAGTACCTCATCGGTTGTTACCATTTCAAGTTTGAAGTCGTCTTTGTGGACCCCTAGGTTTTTGTAGTATGCTACTATGTGTTCTACCCCATAATGCCCTGAGTGGGAGGGTAGTTTGTTTACCAGTGTTGTGGCTATGTTTGTGAAGAAGATGTTTAAGTAATTGGCTACATCCAGCTACATCCATGCTTGATGCTTTGTTTTGTTTTTATATACGGCTTATATTATAGTCCAAGCACACGAAATACTCAGTTGCGTTTAGTGTGGAGAGATGATCTGTGTGAGATTCTTGTTTTTATGTTTTTCTTTTACGAGGGAGGACGTGTTTTGGCGAGACTACTGCGCATACGACGTGCACCGTTCACTGTAGTGATGGGAACTAGGCTAGCCTATGGGACTAGCTTGCTCTTCCCTAACGCACTTTCAGTTCCGCGTTCGGGTTCTGCGATCTGATTGGCCACTGACGTTTCTCTCAGCACCAATCGCGTTAAGCCTAGTTCTGCCTCTGAATGAATGAAAACTTTATTTAACAGATTGCAGAATGGGTACAATACAGTACGGCTCAATACACACAATTGTTAAGGGGATGCAGACCAGAGAAAGACGTTTGTCTTGTTTACATCAGGGTCCCCCATTAACAGTTAAGGTTAGAGTTTGGAATCAGGGCTGGTGGTCTATTGCCCTGCTCTAACCCAAACTCTAACCTTAACCAACTTCGAAAGAGTCGCCAAGCTTAACCAGTGATAGAACTAGGCGTAACGCGATTGGCACTGAGAGAAACGTCAGTAGCCAATCAGATCGCAGAACCCGAACGCGGAACTGGTCTCTTCCGCATATTCAACAACAATTGATATGTTGTTCCCTAACCCTAACCTTAACCCTAACCCTAACTCTAAGCATAACCCACTTCGAAAGAGGGCCAAAGCATAACCACTTTGAAGCAGAGAATATTATATGTACAAGGCTGAAGAAACCCTTCGGCGCTAAACCAATCAGAGAGGGTCTTCGCTGTACGCGGCTAGCCAATCAGAGAGCGTCTTCGCAAACATCGGCTACAGGGGAAAAAAATCACGCTTCCTGCACGTGTGTATATTTTCCCCAACGGAGTTTCACTTCCGCGGCCAATCAGATCACGCAAACCGAACGCGGAAGTGAAACTCCGTTGGGGAAAATATACAGGCTTCCCGCACCCATCACTAACCTCGTTCCCAGTTTTATCTCCTCCGTGAGCAAGGTTCCTAACTTGCTATGAAGTACGTGGTCCTATCTGATATATATCTGATCCCCCTTTGGTAGAACAGCTTCTACACATTCGCTATCTAGTGCTTTCTGCCACAGCCCTAGCCCCCCACCCACCCAACACCCTCCAATGTACAGTTTCTTCCCCTTCGAATGTATTTTTTTTATGATCTTTTTCTGAAACAGTACTGTATATTTGTATGTCTTGTATGTCATAAATGTCTTGATGAAACAGTACTGTATATTTGTATGTCATAAATGTCCTGATGAATTGAAAATGGAGGACCCTGATGTAAACAAGATGAAAGTAATTTTCTGGTCTGCATCCTCTTAGCAGTTGTTTGTATTGTATTTTTTACCTAGACTAGAGGTGATGGCAGAGAGGGGGATGAGAAGGAAGCTGGCTACCATCATGGAGAACCCCTACCACCCCCTCTATGACGAGCTAGTCAAGATGAGAAGCTTGTTCAGCCACAGACTCATACCCCCCCCCCGACACTCAATTAACCGCCTCGGACAGTCCTTCATACCAGCGGCCATCAGGCTCCACAACAGTGGGCCGCGACTAGCGGCCTCCAGGCTCCACAACAGGGGGCAGCGACTTCTGCCAGACATTTACCTAGGACTAATAGGAACCCAAGGAGGACAATAACACAACCTTAGGCATACTGCACCTTATGTGGATACTGTGAATAATGTATATTTCAGTGGATACTGTGAATAATGTATATTTCAGTAGATAGTAAATTATAACACTACCTTATGCATACTGCACCTTGTATGACACTGTGAATACTGTGAATATATTTTCAGTTAGTTAGATAGTAAATTATATTGACCTATTTGTTTACACTGCTTGTGTTGTTTTTACTACCTGTACCCCCCCCCCCTTCCCCCATGCTGCTATGATGCCTGAATTTCCCCAAGGGGATCAATAAAGGAATATCTTATCTTATCTTACTGTAGTGTACCCATTCTGCAATCTGTAAGTTTCAATCAAGTTACCATGGCAACCACTAACTTCATGATTCCTAGCCTTTTGGCAGAGATCATTATGTATTTTTTTTTTTTTTTTAAAGGAACACGCCAACATTATGGGAAATGCATTTACCGTATTCTCCGGAGTCAGACAAGGAGAGAGATACACATTTCTGCTCTGTGTGTTCAGTATAAATCTATCCGAGTTGGTCCGTATCTGCTTCCATTCATTTGTGCTAAGCTAGGCTAGCTTGCAGCTGGGTAGCTTTCTACTGAGCGCACAGAGAAGAAATTGGTATCTATCTTCTTGTCTGATTCTGGAGAAGACGGTAAGTGCTTTCCCCATAATGTTGGGGTGTCCCTTTAGAGCTCATATTTCACATCAAAATGCAATACATTTGAATGTTACTCAACATAAAATCACATCATATTTTATTATTTTCCATGAATGCGTTTATTTTATAGCAAGTCGTTTTGTTGTTGCTGCCATCCATTAGTCCATTCAAAACTATGGCACAGTGCTCCATCTCCTCATTATGTGTCTCTGGTACAAATATCATGACATTCAGAAATAAAAATCTATTTAGTTGTGGTGTCTCTTATTGGTTGATTATGAAATGGCTAATAGTTATTGATTACGATTAATAGGGGGACAAACTGGAGTTATAACCAATTGTCATTAACTGATAAGCACACACAAAAAAGACAAATACTATCAATAATAATATTTGCCAATAGACTACACATATCAATGACTCTAATGGAGTTGGAAGGGCCAAAAGAAAAGGTAGAATCTGTAATTTTTTAAATGTTTGCAAGAGCTCAAAATTTGATTTATATTCTAGCATTGCTAGTACTGTAGGTCTGAACCAGAATTAATACCTAATTTCAACACGGTCTCATCCGAAAAAGTAAATAAGGTACTAATATTGTATCTGCAAAGGTCCAAACACTGCAACCAGGAGTTGAACCAACAATCATTGCAGTCACAGGCAAGTGCTCTCACCACTATCTCTAACTATGATTATAGTTTGTTTATGTTAGTTTTAACATTTGCTAGTTGAGTTTTAAGATCCACACAACATACAAAGAGACAGTAAACCAAAGCATTTGATTATCATATTCAAGTTGATCACATTTCTCTTCACAAAGGTGCAAGATCAGTGCCGTGAATCTTCAAGTGTGCATTCAATGTTGCTTTCAGCCTGAAGCAGTCACCACATTCTTTACAGTTGTATGGTTTCTCTCCTGTGTGTATCCTCATATGTTCAGTCAACTTCTCTTGACGATTGAAGCATTTTCCACAGTCAGGGCACTGGTAGGGCTTCTCTCCTGTGTGGATTTGCATGTGGCGATGAAGTGTGGATGACGTTGCTGTTGCTATTCCACACAACATACACTTGTATGGTTTATCTCCAGCATGACTCTTCATATGTATTCTCATACTACTCTGCAGACTGTAGCACTTGCCACATTCTTTGCAGCGGAATGGTTTTTCACCTGTGTGAACCCTCATATGAATTGTTAGGTGTTCTTTCCTTTTGTAGCATTTTCCGCATTCAATACACTGATGTGGTTTCTCTCCCGTGTGGTTAAGCCGATGGCGCTGCAAATGAGCTCCAGACTTAAAGCACATGTCACAGAAAGAGCACTTGAATGGTTTTTCACCCGTATGCGTTCTCATATGCTCTACGAGTCCTGCATTGCGGAGAAAGAACTTCCCACATTCCTCACAGCAAAACGACTTATCCCCTGTGTGAGTCTTCATGTGCATGGTTAGGCAATATTTGCGATTGAATCTCCTACCGCAGTCTTTACACTGAAATGGTTTCTCACCTGTATGAGTTCTTTGATGGATTTTCAAATGGCTTGGTCTGTCATAACATTTCTTGCATACAGCACACCTGTGTACCTGCCCTCGTTTATTCAGCTCACTGGTTTTTCCCTCAGTCTTGATGTGGTAACTCTGTCCTTTCCTTTTTCCTTGTTTATTCTTTGCTGTGCCAGGCTTTGTTTTGTCACTATCTCCTCCATTGTCGCTTTCATTCTGAGGGTCACAGAAGTCTGGATCTAGTGTGATTTCCACACCGTCTCTCTCTTCTGGACTGAAACTCCCCTCTTCCTCTTCCTCTTCCAGCTCCTCCTCCTCCTCCACCTCCTCACAGGGCTTCTGCTCAATAGACGGCCGCAGTTCTGCATGAAAGAATAAGAAGGAAATCTATCACAATACTGCTGTGCACTCAAGGCAAACACTACTTTGGCAGAAAATAACTTAAATGGAATGGAAGGGCCTTTCCTAGTGTGATAATGGCCATTTGGAATTTTCCCTTTTAATTTCCTTTCCGAAGATAGCTGCTGTAGAATTGTTTCATGCATAGATATTAATGTATTGACTCGCAAAAGCACAATTTCTTGAATAATTTACATTGTGAACAAATAATGCAAAAAAATAATAATTATGTCTTGCCAGGTGAATCATAGAAACTTGGATCAGTTATATTACCAGTATGTCAACACAACAATTTCCACTGTGATTTTCTTTCAAATTATGCCTTTGTCTTGCTCTTTTTGTAAGACCAGTTCACTCATATCATATGTAACTTAATGTAAGACCAGTTCACTCCATATGTAAGACCAGTTCACTCTATATGTAAGACCAGTTCACTCTTTGTGTAAGACCAGTTCACTCATATGTAAGACCAGTTCACTCTATATCTGTAAGACCAGTTCACTCTATATGTAAGACCAGTTCACTCTATGTGTAAGACCAGTTCAACTCAAGAGACACTAGCAAACTTAACAAGCTAGTGAGGAAGGCTAGCTCCATAGTGGGAGTTGAACTGGTCAAACTAGAGGTGGTGGCCGAGAGGAGGAAAAAGCTGGATGTTAAACTGGAAAACCCCTCCCATCCCCTCTATGATGAGCTAGCCAGGATGAGGAGCATGTTCAGCCAGACTTATCCCTCCCAGACACACCACAAACTGCCTCAGCCAGTATTTCGTGCCAGTAGCCATCAGGCTCCACAACCGTGGGCACGGATTGCTGCCAATTGCAGCTAACAACTGGTGAACTTGAGAACTATCTGACTCTTAATAACAAACACTGCACAGACTCTGGTGCTGTCTGTTACTATGGTTTGGACTATGTATACCATCACCACTATTACTACTGTCTACCACTACTACTGTTATCACTATTGTCATTACTACTTGCACTTTGTTCTATTATTATTATTATTATTATTATTATTATTATTATTATTATTATTATTATTATTATTATTATTATTATTATTATTATTATTATTATTATTATTATTATTATTATTATTATCACTTTAAGTGCCGAAAACGTGTTTAGGCGTCTTTCCTAGCCATGCTAAAGTTGCCGAGGACGCCCTAACTCGTCTTTAATATCAATATTTCAAAAATCTGTGATCGGAATCATATTTCCCCTCTGCAGCCTTCACACACAGTTCTGAGCTCCTCTCAATCCTCTAGCGGTTCAAGAGGGCCATCTGGTGGCCGTTCGGCAGAAGCGCCAAACAGGAAGTCATGTGGATGAAGTGGTGATCACCCATATTACTTCCGGGCACTCGCTATAGTTCCCGGGACTCGAGCTCAACACAATACATAGCGATCCGTTGCCAATAACTCGATAAACAACATGATTTGGACGTATATACTATTATACAACCTGGAAATGGACCGGGTATTTCGACATCCCATAATGGAAAACTGTCTACCCCACGCTGATCGCCCAACGGCCCGCGGAGACTGGGGTGAGTTTTAGCGTGTAGTATTACCGTGTTCGACACTAACTGCTATGATGAACATTTGACCCACATTAGATGAATGGTATAACGTTGCCCACGGAATTATAAACAATCCCCCGCCCATCCGGTCATCATCAGATGATACGTAGAAACTTCTAGAAGCACGTCCATTTGAAATTTTTCATCTGGCACCGATCGCTACCAAACTGTATTTGATCATCAATATAATGCATTTGGGGCTATAAATCACGTTCTGGAGAAAGCTGCAGAAAGAGATGAAAACATACTTATACTTTAGATCATATTTTAGTATGAATATGTGAATGAAAAAGTTTAACGTTCATACACCCTGAACAATACATATAGGACATTGAATGGGCCCTAATAATGGCAATCTAGCAATAGAATTTAAAAAGTTATAGCCCTGCAAAGAAGGGGAACTTCTCCATAGACAAATAGAGCTGGCAACGGATGGTATATCATGAATTTAACCTTAGGCAATCAAAGTGTTGTTATTATTATTATTATTATTATTATTATTATTATTATTATTATTATTATTATTATTATTATTATTATTATTATTATTAATTATATAATACCCCCCATGCTGCTATGACACTTGAATTTCCCAAGGGGATTCATAAAGGAACATTTGACTTGAGAATGAAGCTCATTTGGATGTAAAAAATAAAACAAACATGCTGTCCATAAAATCAGTCTCCCATTAACTTTCAAAAGAGAAGCTGGACGATGGCTTCTCAGTTACAGTGGGTGACAATATTGTCACAAGGAAAGATGAAATTACCTACCTGGGTTCCATCCTAGAGGCTAATCTTTCCTGTGACAAAATGGCATCCAATGTAATAAAAAAAGTCAACCAACAAACTCGATTCTTGTACCGGATCTCCTCTCTGGTAAACAAGAATACCCTGAAGACTCTGGCAGGAGCACTCATTCAAGGGTACTACGACTATGCTTGCACCTCATGGTACCAAAGCACCTCAAAGGCGCTAAAAACAAAATTACAAACATCTCAAAACAAACTGGTCAGACTACTGCTTGACCTTACTCCTAGAACCCACCTCACCCCTGCCCACTTTGACAACCTAGGATGGCTTAGAGTAGACGACAGAGTACAGCAACTTGCAATGGGCCTGGTCTACAAGATACACTACACGACCAAGGAAGGTACCCATGTACATGTCAAAATACTTCCCAAAGGTCAGTGAATACCACGATCACAACACCAGAGGGAGCTCCACAAATCATGTTAAAACCCAGATTCGGCTCAAACAAGGGACTAAACACGTTTCGCAATTATGCCACATCAATGTGGAACGCCCTACCCAAAGCTGTAAAGGAATGTGAATCACTACCCACTTTCAAAACCACTCTCAAAGAACACCTACGGGAGACTGCAATTCGAAACTGGCCCCTGTAAATGTCCTAACCCAACCCCCTCCAATGTACAGTAAATTACCAAGTATGGTTGTCAATATTCCAATGTACAGTTTTGCTTGTACAGTTGAACAGTGTTCCCCACCCACCCCTCCTACCCAACCCCCCCCCCCCCCCCCCCCCCCCCCCCAACAACCTCCAATGTACAGCCCCCCCCCCCACCCCACCTACCCCATAGCGGTCAGTATTTCAGCGTGCATCCACGGCTCAGCGCGATCTTTTACCCTGGTGGTTCTTAGGGGGGCCATGTTGTTTAGTATCGTTGAAAATTTGGTTTTGAAGCCAAGCCATGTTTCTTCAACCACTGTACCATTGAGCTCATCTGACCAGTCCAGACTCTCCAGTTCAAGGTTAAAGGCCTCGCTAGAGTAGGTTTTGAGGTCTCTAGATGTGACTGTTTTGTGACAGCCAGCCTTTTGTTTTAGCTTTTTGCGGGTGCAGAATATCATATAATGATCACTTAACCCGCATGCTATAACCCCTTTATTGGCGATCTTGGACTTGTCAGAGGTCCGGATGAGGTCAATGGTAGTCTGAGTTGACTCACATACACGTGTGGGTTGTGTGATTAGCTGGCTGAGGCCGTGCAGATCACAAAACCTATTGTAGGATTTGAAGACGGTGCATCTTTTTGTTGCATATCCGTGTTCCAATCCCCAATAAGAATTATTTCTGCATCCTCAGCTCCAGCTAAGCACGCATCCAACACATCATAAAAGCCATTTTGGTCTGGCGGTCTGTAAATTGTGCCGACTAGAACAGATTTAGCCCTTTCAAATAGAATTTCTACAAAAACAGTTTCAATAGCCTCATGATCTAGGTCTGTATGGTTAATAAATTTGGTGTGTTTATGAATGTACATGCAGACACCTCCTCCATGCCTGTTCCTGTCATTCCGGACTAAAGAATAGTTCTCCAATTCAATTTCCGGGTCTGTTACTGATGAGATTTGGGAGAGAGTAGCTCATGTTCACAAATATTGATTGAACTTTCCTAGGCCATGGAAATAACATATTAGGATTGTTGATTTGGGTGGTGTTCCCCCGAATACTGAACCTGTATACTGAAAAGACCGTGCTTCAGGGGTTTTCCTTTGGCACTGTGCATCAGCTTTCTCTCAGCCTAACATTCCATGACACATTTTAATGGGGAAGGATCACTCTTATTAAATTCAAATTCCATGTTTGGCAGAAAAGAGTGTTTATTTTAAAACAAGAGAGCCAAACTAGGCAACTCACCTGAATGATTAATCGTAATGTTACAAGTATCGAATCTATGGCCAAATGCCTGTAGCAAGCTTCGTAGACGGTCGTTATCCTCTTTACAACGCAAACTCTCTTCCTGGGACTCCACTACCGTTTTCTCAAGCGCCTCAAATATCTCCATAGCAGCCACTGCAAGGCGGTCTGTAATAAACACGCTCAATTGCTGAAGTTTAGTCATTTTGACTGTCAATAATTGAAGTCTTTCAAAATATATATATCTTTAGTAAGACCAGCTCTTTGTCTTAGCACTGTCGTCTCACACTTCCGCATTACATTCTTCTCTTTACTGCCACCTGCCGTGCTGGAGCGCAAACAAACAAATCTTAATCTCAAAACTAATTTAATACTTTCTACACCAAATCTACTTGTCCTCTGCCTCAGCTATTATTTCATATCAAGTGGTTCTCTATAGCCTAATGTAAACCCATAATATTGAAATACCCAGATATCTACTTAAATTCTTCATACGTTTCCTACCTGTTCTATTCCTCAATTATTTCATGTCAAGTTGTTCTCTATAATGTAAAACTGCAGTAGCTAAGGAATAAAACAGTGTTTGGTACTCCAAGTCTTCACAAGATTCCTTTATACGTGAAATACATGGCCTCCCGGCCGGGTATTTCATGCCAATGTGTTTTCTCTGTAATGTAAAACTACAATAATGAATAAAATACTCCTGTCAGTCATGGTATTTCAAGTCTTAAAAGACCATACCAGTCTTTGTGGGTAGATTCCAAGCCCTTAATTTTTCACAATATTTTACCGTTACTGAAATAATTGGTAGTTATTTTCTGCCACCACTGCCATTGCTTTCCAATGTATCTGAAAATGTGTCCTAAGCCCTTTTACACCTGCATGTATAAATGCATGTGAAATGTGTCTGTCCTGACACATTCTGTGTAAAATATAAACTGAAGAAAGTCACCACATTATTTTGACTAAAACACCATGCTAACATCTTCTGTGTCACTTGTTTTCTGAAAAGATTTCCCATTGTGATATCTGAGGAAGAATTCCTCTGCTTCCTTTTTAGACACTGTATTAAGGCACAATATAGCAACTAAAAAAACTATAGAAATAAAAACCGTATACTACAATAAAAAACAATTATACTTTTCAGGAATATAAATGCACCTAATTTATAATAAAACACTAGATGCTTTATGATGTCTATTTTATTATCTATTCTATTTTATTCTATTATTGTTTGTATTTTTTGCACAATCGAATCGTGGCATGGCCACCTTCATTTCACTATATGTCTTGTGTATGTATGTGATTAATAAACCTCTTGAATCTTGAATGCTTGTGCGGTTGTGCCCTAATGATAAGGATAAGTGCTTAATGAAGAAACCCAATCCCACTGCCAAAAGTCTAACATGCCTATAAATACTACGGAATTACACACTACAACTGTATACGTGGTGCATCATGTTTGTGCGACGCCCACTAAATATATGGTCACATTTTTGTGTATAGTTAGCTGTGAATTGGCAGAAAATAGATTTTTGTATCAAGGCAAAAATTACTTGGAACCCACATGTCAAAAAGACTGGTATGTCTGGTATAAGGACCTATACTTCAAATAAATACCTTTACTCAACCTCAGGTCTTTCCTGTCAAGGTGTTCTCTATAATGTTAAACTATAACAAGAAATTACATATCTCCTTTAAGTGGTTTGTACGTAAAGTCTTCATACCTTTTATGCACCAGTGAGATATTATTACAATAATCTTTCTCTGGACCTGCCTTATGCACCAGTGAGATATTACAGTAATTTCTTCTCTGGACCCCTCTTGGAGAATTGTTAAGGTACGGTAGACTACCAGTACAGGACTATGGGTAGACAGATAATAAAAGAAAGAAGAAAAGCTGAGTTTAGGAGCTGATGTGGTTTTAATGTCTTTGTGCACATGCTGAATTGGGTCCCTTTCCACCTGTTTTTGTATTGTTCCAAGCCCACGTGACTGAACTCAAACTGGAAAGAAACAGACTAAGAAATGATGTAAACTCCATGATAAAAACAGCAAAAAAAAATTTCATCAATGACAAAACCGAGGAAAACAAAAACAAACCACGTGAACTTTGGAAATTACTCAATAACCAACTAGGCTGCAGTAAAAAAAACTTAAAACCAGATTCTCAAACATAAACATAAAGACGGACAACACGCTCATCACAGAAAAGCTGGATGTAGCCAATTACTTAAATAGTTTCTTCACAAACATAGCCACAACACTGGTAAACAAACTACCCTCCCACTCAGGGCATTATGGGGTAGAACACATAGTAGCATACAAGAACCTAGGGGTCCACAAAGACGACTTCAAACTGGAAATGGTAACAACAGATGAGGTACTCAAAAAACTGAGCGCCCTCCAACCTAACAAGGCCACTGGCCATGACAACATCCCCTCCAAATTCCTCAGAGACTCAGCAGCCGCCATCACCCCAGTCATCACACACATAATAAACCTCTCCATAGAACAGGGACACGTCCCCAAGGACTTCAAAATTGCGAGAGTGACCCCTCTGCACAAAAAAGGCAGTAAATTAGACCCAGGCAACTACCGCCCTGTTTCTATCCTTACCTCCATCTCGAAAGTCATGGAAAAAATTGTATACGAACAGGTCGAAAAATACCTTGCGGAAAAAAATCTAATCTACGAATTCCAATCTGGCTTCAGAACATCCCACTCCACTGACACATGCCTTCTCTATTTAAACGACCACATCAAACAAGAGGTGGACGCGGACAAATACTGCGGCATGGTCATGCTGGACCTACAAAAGGCCTTCGACACTGTCAATCACACCATTCTGATTGACAAGCTAAAAGCAATTGGTTTTGATAGTCTATCAGTGAGCTGGATGCAATCCTACCTGGAGGGGAGAGAGCAGATGGTGGAGGTAAACGGTACCCTATCCCCCCCCCTCACAGTAAGCTGTGGTGTTCCACAAGGAAGCATACTAGGTCCGCTACTGTTCCTAATTTATGCAAATGACATGTCGTCAGCTTGTGACTGCAACTTGTTCCTGTTTGCGGACGACTCAGCCCTGCTGGTCTCTGACAAGAACAAGTTACAGGTTGAAAAAACCCTCAGCTCAGAACTAAGCAAAATCTGCATATGGCTCGCTGATAACAAACTATCATTACACATGGGCAAAACAGAGTCCATTCTCTTCGGTTCAAATAACAAACTCAGCAAGACCGACGGCTTCTCAGTTACAGTGGGTGACAATATTGTCACAAGGAAAGAAGATATTACCTACCTGGGTTCCATCCTAGACGCAAATCTTTCCTGTGACAAAATGGCATCCAATGTAATAAAAAAAGTCAACCAACGAACTCGATTCTTGTACCGGATCTCCTCACTGGTAAACAAGAATACCCTGAAGACTCTGGCAGGAGCACTCATTCAAGGGTACTACGACTATGCTTGCACCTCATGGTACCAAAGCACCTCAAAGGCGCTAAAAACAAAATTACAAACATCTCAAAACAAACTGGTCAGACTACTGCTTGACCTTACTCCTAGAACCCACCTCACCCCTGCCCACTTTGACAACCTAGGATGGCTTAGAGTAGACGACAGAGTACAGCAACTTGCAATGGGCCTGGTCTACAAGATACACTACACGACCAAGGTACCCATGTACATGTCAAAATACTTTACTAAAGGTCAGTGAATACCACGATCACAACACCGGAGGGAGCTCCACAAATCATGTTAAACCCAGATTCGGCTCAAACAAGGGACTAAACACGTTTAGCAATTATGCCACATCAATGTGGAACGCCCTACCCAAAGCTGTAAAGGAATGTGAATCACTACCCACTTTCAAAAACACTCTCAAAAAACACCTAAGGGAGACTGCAACTCGAAACTGGCCCCTGTAAATGTCCGAACACAACCCCCTCCAATGTACAGTAAATTACCAAGTATGGTCTTGTCAATATTCCAATGTACAGTTTTGTTTGTACAGTTGTACAGTGTCCCCCACCCACCCCTCCTACCCAACCTCCCCCCCACTCCTACCCAACCCCCCCCCCCACCCACCCAACCACCTCCAATGTACAGTCCCCCCCCCCCCCCCCCCCCCCACCTACCCAATCCAATGTACAGTTTCTACGTCAAATGCATATACTCTTTTTTCTGGACTCTTTTTGTATCACAAACAGTACTGTATTTGCAAATCTGGTATGTCATAAATGTATAGATGTAGCAGTACTGTCTAACTGTATGTCATGTATGTCATACATGTTACGATTAATTGAAAATGGGGGACCCTGATGTAAACAAGACGAAAGTCTTTCTCTGGTCTGCATCCCCTTAACAATTGTATGTATTGAGCTGTACTGTACTGTACTGTACCCATTCTGCAATCTGTTAATAAAGTTTTCAATCAATCAATCAATCAATCAATCAATCAATCAATCAATCAATCAATCAATCAATCAATCAATCAATCAATTCTATTAAACGCTTTACAACTCCAGATGACGTAGAAGATGTAGCCAGGTGTGAGTCAGGGGAGGTTTGGAGGTAAATGTGGGTGTCATCGGCATACGAGTGGAAGGAACTTGATGATGTGGCTTCGGAGTATGTTACCGTCCGAGGGGGAGCATGTAGATTAAAAAGAGCAGGGGCCCCAGGACTGACCCCTGGGGGACGCCGGAGGTAACGCATCTTGTGCTGGAGGTGAGGTTCCCGAGCTAGCATTATTATTCCTGCCTCCCCAAGAGGTAGGAGTGGAAGAAGTCGAGAGCCATCCATGTAACTCCCACCTACTAACCCTACCCTGCCTCTGCCCCTGAGCTGGGGGGAGTTCCATCTGTTTCACTTCTATGAGGCAGTAACACAGAAATTACTAAGGGGAAGTAGCATACATTTGTAAATACACAATAATTCAAAGACACTTTATTATTATGAAGACAATGGAGTAGAGGTGCTGCTGTGTGTTCGTGGTGGTCCCATACAGGTACTCTGCTGTGTGTTTGTGGTGGTCCCATACAGGTACTCTGCTGTGTGTTTGTGGTGGTCCCATACAGGTACTCTGCTGTGTGTTTGTGGTGGTCCCATACAGGTACTCTGCTGTGTGTTTGTGGTGGTCCCATACAGGTACTCTGCTGTGTGTTTGTGGTGGTCCCATACAGGTACTCTGCTGGGTCTTTGTGGTGGTCCCATACAGGTACTCTGCTGTGTGTTTGTGGTGGTCCCATACAGGTACTCTGCTGTGTGTTTGTGGTGGTCCCATACAGGTACTCTGCTGTGTGTTTGTGGTGGTCCCATACAGGTACTCTGCTGTGTGTTTGTGGTGGTCCCATACAGGTACTCTGCTGTGTGTTTGTGGTGGTCCCATACAGGTACTCTGCTGGGTCTTTGTGGTGGTCCCATACAGGTACTCTGCTGTGTGTTTGTGGTGGTCCCATACAGGTACTCTGCTGTGTGTTTGTGGTGGTCCCATACAGGTACTCTGCTGTGTGTTTGTGGTGGTCCCATACAGGTACTCTGCTGGGTCTTTGTGGTGGTCCCATACAGGTACTCTGCTGGGTCTTTGTGGTGGTCCCATACAGGTACTCTGCTGTGTGTTTGTGGTGGTCCCATACAGGTACTCTGCTGGGTCTTTGTGGTGGTCCCATACAGGTACTCTGCTGGGTCTTTGTGGTGATCACATGCAGGAGGTACTCTGAAGACTATCTGAAGGACAGTTGTTTGTCATTCATTAGGCACTATATGTATTATCATTAGTACAATAAATGTTCTGACCCAGTGTTGGTAATTAAGGGCCTGGAGGGGTGAATGAAAATATAGGTTGGCGGAGTAGCTCTGAAAAATAATACATCCAAAGCACCTCAAAGGCGCTAAAAACAAAATTACAAACATCACAAAACAAACTGGTCAGACTACTGCTTGACCTTACTCCAAGAACCCACCTCACCCCTGCCCACTTTGACAACTTAGGATGGCTTAGAGTAGACGACAGAGTACAGCAACTTGCAATCTGTCACTGACTGACACTGTTACCGTGACTGTCCTGTATGTATTTATGTATGTATTTATTGTGGGGATTGGGAGGTGGGAGGGGGGCGTTTTGATGTTTGATGTCTGATGTTTTATGTTGATGTAACCAGTGCTTAACCATCTGTACCGCAAACAATTACCACCAACCATCGTTGTGTGGCATTAAAGTATCTTGTATCTTGAATGGTCTACAAGATACACTACACCACTAAGGTACCCATGTACATGTCAAAATACTTCCCAAAGGTCAGTGAATACCACGACCACAACACCAGAGGGAGCTCCACAAATCATGTTAAACCCAGATTTGGCTCAAACAAGGGACTAAACACGTTTTGCAATTATGCCACATCAATGAGGATGGAACGCCCTACCCACAGCTGTAAAGGAATGTGAATCACTACCCACTTTCAAAACCACTCTCAAAGAGCACCTACGGGAGACTGCTATTCGAAACTGGCCCCTGTAAATGTCCAAACACAACCCCCTCCAATGTACAATTCCCCCCCTCCCCACCCGCCAACCCAACCCAACCCCCCCCCCCACCCCACCTACCCAACCTCCTCCAATGTACAGTTTCTTCCCCCTCAAATGTATATACTCTCTTTTTAGACCCTTTTTTGTACTGTATATTTGTAGATCTGGTATGTCATAAATGTCTAGATGCAACAGTACTGTCTACCTGTATGTCATGCATGCATGCTGGAAGAGGTAGAGAACCTGTCACAGTGGTGTCAGGAGAACTGCCTCTCCCTGAACGTCAGCAAAACAAAAGAGATGATTGTGGACTTCAGGAGGTCGGGGGTCAAGGACTACAGCCCCCTCAGCATCGACGGGGCACCGGTTGAGAGAGTGAACAGTTTCAAGTACCTCAGAGCCCACATATCCGAGGACTTGACATGGACCACACACATTGACAGTGTTGTGAAGAAGGCACGACAACGCCTCTACTTCCTCAGGCGCCTAAGGAAGTTCCAAGTCAGTCAGAAGATCCTTAGGAACTTCTACTCATGTACAATAGAGAGCATCCTGACCGGCAACATCACCTCCTGGTTTGGGAATAGCACTGCACAAGACCGTAGCAGACTACAAAGAGTGACACGTTCAGCCGAACGCACAATTGGAGGGGGGCTCCCCACCCTCCAGAACATTTACAACAAGCGGTGCAAGGGGAAGGCTAAGAGAATTATTAAGGACTCGAGCCACCCGAACAACTGCCTCTTTGAACTGCTGCGGTCAGGCAAGCGATACCGGAGTCTTAAGGCGAGCACAGAAAGACTCAGAAGAAGCTTCTATCCCCAGGCCATCAGGCTGCTAAACGAACAATAATCACTATGCAACAACCATCAAATGCACACAGCACACACACCCACACGCACACACTCACTCAAACAAACAACACACTGCAGCACCCACTCTCCACACTTTAGATCACACAAACACACTTACACTTTATATTTATTGATAAAGGATTTGCACTACAACTCGTACACCTACTGTGAATTGTACCTAAATTGCACCTCGTCCCATTTCTCCATTTCTGCCTTGCACTATATAGTATTGTATATTAGTACACTGCACAGTATTGTATATTGTATGGTAACTACGTCTATTCTGCATCGAACATTGTACATATGTCTAAACTGAACACTGTGACCTCATTTTTTTTACTTCTAATTTTACTATGTTATTTTATTTCATACTTATCTTGTCTTGCACAGTCTCTGGAGCGCAACAGTAAGAAGCATTTTGTATAAAAGTATTCTGTACTTCTGTATGACAACTATTAAAGAAACTTGAAACTTGAGAAACTTGAAACTTGATGTATGTCATATGATGAATTGAAAATGGGGGACCCTGATGTAAACAAGAAAGACGAAAGTCTTTCTCTGATCTGCATCCCCTTAACAATTGTGTGTATTGAGCCGTACTGTATTGCACCCATTCTGCAATCTGTTTTTCAATCAAGCAAGCAATCAATCAATCAATCAATCAAACAACAACCGTTTAATTGCTATCATTTGTATTCACCACTAGATGTCACCAGATTGCTGTGTTTCCACGTTTCCACAAGTTCGGGAGATAGAGGGATAGAGAGAGAGAGAGAGAGAGAGAGAGAGAGAGAGAGAGAGAGAGAGAGAGAGAGAGAGAGAGAGAGAGAGAGAGAGAGAGAGAGAGACGGACTGTAAGAGTGGGTATTAACTTCAAAGTTATTCGACAGACCGTGGGGACGACTTTCGAGAAAGACAAATTTGCAATAACTGCGCGGTAAGTAATTTCCCGATATTATCTAAATTTCTAAAGCGTCCACTCTGTTTTCTTATGGCGCTCCTCTCAGATACTTTTTGCTCTACATCTCATTATTATGCTCTACCTCCTACCTCTATCTCACGCACGCACGCTCACACACAGCGAGTTTATTTGGGCCGTGTGTGTGTGTGTGCGCGCGTGCGTGTGTGTGCGTGTGATTGTGTGTGTGTGTGTGTGTGTGTGAAACTGAGAGGGCTACTTTATTTATTCCAATTACCTTGTAAGTTGTGTAGGATACCTTTTACATCTCTGCAATATTATTGCATATAATACGCTTCAACTGCTCTATTTATCTCTCTGCTGACACCTGTAGATAATGTCAACGTGAAAATAGGAATGTTGTGTCTAAATTAGCGTTTCAACCTTTTATCCAATTATATATTCTATTATAAAAAATGTCTTTGCTATTATTTACATTTGTACATTTTTATCTTCCAACCATTTCATTTGTATCTGAATGAAAAACTGAAATAAACTCAAGAGAATAACATTTCAGAATTCCAAACATTCCAGAAGCTGTTCCCTCCCATTGGTTTCCCTTTTTCCTAGGGGGGCTCGAAGGAACTGTGGGCCCCATTGACTGCTCAAGCCATGGTTTACTGGCACTGTGTGGTACTTCCACAATGTTACAACGTGTCCTTGTGTTGACTGTCCAGTAGTTGCAGTTGAATCTGTTTGGCACATGGCATTAAAATGTATCTCAATAATATCAAGAAGGTGGAAACATAGAAACTAATTAATTTGAATGTGCCTATCAGTGTTCTTTTTGTACACTCCAAAATGAGATAATGTCCTAGATGCTATGTTTGGCTATCTTTACCATCGCAATACCATCACAATCCAAAAGTAGCAGCCAATGACTGTAAGAGTGCCTCGAACACATTGCAACATATAATCTAGTGGTACGGAGCTCTGTAACCAACACTGAGATAACACTCCCTCTGCGATGTGCTCCCACGCTTCCACAGTCCAAACACAGATGAACCAATTAACCCTGACAGTTGGCAGTTGCCCACTGTTTACATGATGCCAGCTTTACACAAGAGTGTAACACAGTCACAGAGAATCTGGGCTTTGATATCTCCCTACATTCTTCTCTTTGCTGCCTAACAAGGCCAGTGCATCTAAATTCTCTGTTTTAATCGAAGCAGTGAAACTAGGCTTGAAGAGAAATATGAGGGGGTGGGGAGTGTTTTCTTTAGCCGCAGCGGCTTGTGTTTTTAAGTTAGCTGTGTGGGCGACTTTGTGGGCCTCTCTCTAGGTGTGGCAACTTTCTGGATAATTACTCCAAACACTGGGTCTACAGAGAGTAGTGATATACCGACATAACAACATTGTAGTACTGTGTTCATATGTTTTTGTGCATCTGTGTTGCATCCACACATGGGCATGTGTATATAATGTGTCGTGTCCACATATGTGTTTTTACATGTGTGTCCGTGTGCGTGTATGTGTCTGTGTCTGCATGCATGTGTGTGTCCATGTGTGTGTCTGTGTCTCTGTGTGTGTGTGTGTGTGTGTGTGTGTGTGTGTGTGTGTGTGTGTGTGTGTGTGTGTGTGTGTGTGTGTATGTGTGTGTGTGTGTGTGTGTGTGTGTGTGTGTGTGTGTGTGTGTGTGTGTGTGTGTGTGTGTGTGTGTGTGTGTCCGTGTCTGTGTGTATGCTGGTTTGTTCCTTCACCTCATGTTCTCTTAGTACATTTTAACCCGTGTTCAGCCACTGTCCCCTCAGAGTTCAAAATAAGTTGAGGTAAATTAGGGTTAGGGCAACAGAGTGGTGATCCAGAATGCACAGTTTTGAGCACCACACGCTGTCCCGATTATAAACAGACAAAACATACAGTATCTGTAGCCCCAAGAGAAGATACATTTAAGTGCTACTTCAAAAGAGAGAATGATATAATGGCACTGTTTTATTTGTGCTTCACATACTCAACAACGTGTACTCCTTTATTTTTCTCCTCTTTGTGCCTGCCTGTCAGTTAGGATTTTAGACAGGTCTTTTACTTTGAATGGTCTCCCTTGTTGTCTCCTAGCTATTATTCCTGGTGGCGAGTTCTGATCTTCAGTGCCACACTCTATGCTCTTACCACTCTAGCTGATTCAGTCTCACGCTCAGTTTCGCACTGAAAAAAAAAAATTCACTCGGCAGCTCTCTCTTCCCCAGTGTATTCTTGTTATTTTCCTCCCTCTCTCAGTCCTCTCTCTTACTCCTCGATTCAGCTCAGCAAGGTCTCCATTGTCTTTAAAGTGCTTTTCTTCCTTGTACTGTAGGTAAGTAAAGTTGGAGTGAACATCATAATCTTCAGTAAAAACAAAGATTCTTTTTAGATTTCCTTAGCAACAGCACTCTGAGCTATAATCTTGACAGCCTGTAATTTTGTGTTGAGGCACGAATGCTTTTAGACATGCTGGACAATTGTTCCCTTCCACCTCTAAATGAGTGGTTAACCTCTCAAGCCCTAGCCATATTTTCAGAAAATTCACCAAAAAATACATACCTAAGTAAATGGAAGATTGCTTCACTTCTACAAGGTCCATTTGCATGTTCTTGGTATCTATGGACATCTATGGATCTCACGGAATGTATTGGATTATATACCACAAAACTGAACGTTATTGGCATATATCGGAGCGCAGTTAGTTTGTCTCCCCTATTGTGAACATTTAGCAACCATCCGATTTGAAATCAGTTTAAAAATGGCAGAGCTGTCACAAGAATAAAACACCTACTGTACATACAGTAGATTTCATTCTCTGTTCTTCATGCACGCCTGTTGATACTAAATCCAAATTGAACTCTGCCATTGGAAAGAGTAGATTTGGCCCGATCCATAGCTGTGCAAATTGGCTATAATAAGGTAATTTATAGGCCTCATATTCTATATTCTATAATAATATTTCAAATAGCATGGGTCCGGATGGCAGAATTCAGTACTGTATCTACAAAACCTTCTGTTTAATCATCTTCCATTTATTCATTTCCTTAGACTTTTTGTACACGTGATCTCAAGAAGGTACTGAGCGATTTTTTTTTATGTCTGGTCATTTTTAGCATGGTGTTATTCACTGTCAAAGATGCAAAGAAAACTCATAATTCATATTCTCCTCATCACAATTTAAGCAAGCCTAGTAATAGACACAATATTTATGACACTGGGAATACATTCACTGAGGTCCATAGATGTCCCTAGATAAGAACATGCAAATGGACCTTGTAGAAGTGGAGCAATCTTCCATTTACTTAGGTCTGTATTTTAGGCAGATTTTCAGAAAATAGGGCTCCGGGCTTAAGAGGTTAAGAGTTTCCCATAAAGTATGCCTAGAGGTTTCCGGAGAATCATTAGTGTCACAGAACAAGGATATCTGTGGCTCAAGGAATTCTTTAAAAGGAGCTTGGGCTAACAAAGAGGAGTTAAGCCTCCATTGTCTGGAGGGGGGAACACAACTTGAAAAGCTAATATCAACCGATGTGGGGGTGTGATCCGAAATCACAATACTATGGTACTCACAGGAACGTACACATGACAAAAAATTATTCTCCAAAAGAAAGAAAGAAACGTGTAAAAAAAAAAAGCTTTGTTTGAGTGTGATTTCACTCTCCAGGGATTGAATAAACCGAAACTAGTTTTATATGTGTCAAGGACTTTAGCTGACCTGGCTAACGCCTGAGGATTAGACGAAGACCTGTCTAGAGTAGGCTCTTGAATCAGGTTGAAGTCACCGCCAATAATTAAATAATGGTCATCTACTTTGGGAAGGGAGGAAAAGCAGCTAGATATGAATTCATCATCATCCCATGTAGATGCATAAACACAGGCCATAACCACAGGCATATACCACATAACCTACCCGAAACAATTACAAATCGGCCATTAGGATCTTCAATAGAGTTTGAGAGTTGCCTAGTGCAGTTTTAAAGATGCTGTAAGTGATATTTCTTTGTTAAAATAAGTACATTTTATACTTTTTTTTAAGTAGCTCTAAATTCCAACAGCTATCACTCATACCTTAGCAGC
The DNA here is from genome assembly GCF_963971535.1 of Notolepis coatsorum. NCBI lineage: Eukaryota > Metazoa > Chordata > Actinopteri > Aulopiformes > Paralepididae > Notolepis > Notolepis coatsorum. The sequence continues at coordinate 36,552,571 of NC_140184.1, forward strand.
CATGTACAATAATACTGTATATATCGTATATATATACTGTATATATTTATCCACATCTGTCTGAATATACCTCCATATATTCCTGTTTACATACCTGTATATACTATCTATATCTTTATATATCCCTATACTCTTACTAGTTATACCACTGGCCAGTATGGCTACTACATAGTGTATCACTGTACAATGTACATAATAATACTGTAACACTGTACATACATCAGATTAGCATTATTACTCAGTAGTACTAATTTATATATATTTTAGTTGAATAAATTGTACATTGTATATTGTTATTGCACTTTACTGTTACCTTTGCACTCTGGTTAGAGGCCAACTGCTTTCATTGTACTGTACTTGTGCTGTATGATGACAATACCTTTGAATCTAATCTAATCTAATATAGAGTGTTTGGTCAGTAACATAGGTCTCCCAGTCCAATCACGAGAGAGAACTCCACAAAGTGGTATATAAAACACTGATATAGTTTACAGTCAAAGTTTAGAGAACCAGCACAATCAAGTCAAGTCAAGTTTATTAGTATGTCCCAAACTGGGCAATTCATGTTGAATTAACAATGATGTTAATTCAGTCCGAAAAAGCTTATTGTGGAATTTCAATGTTGGGAGTGTAATTAATTTCAAGAGATTTCAGCTTCAGATGTATCATTTGATTTGTTCTAACTATTTTAGTGCACCCTCTCTGAGCACAGCCAACTCTCAGTATGTTAAGGTGGCATCGAAAGGAGATGTCAAATTAGTAATACACCATAATGGCTCCTGTGCTAGCAGGCGATAAATAAATTATTGTAGTGACAATTATTGTCACTGTTGCTGTGGATGTTTTTGAACCACTAAAATTAACTAAATTGTAGCAAATGAGTTTCATTACTTGTTTGTGGTCTAACTAGCTGATATACTTTACAACTACTGACAGCTGACAGACTGACTGATGGGTCAATCAGGGTAACCTGAGTAGATTATGCAATCTCTTCAGGGAAGCTGATTGGATTTCTGAAATGGTTTAATTATGTTGATATCCAGGGGAATAGATCATAGGGCTTTAGTCATAGATTTGGATGACGTTCCACTTGCATTCCACTGTCAAACATCTCTGCCCAAAGAGGAAGTAAACAGCTACCTATATGCTTGTATTATTTTTCCAAATAAGAACCGAAAATGAGTTGAAAAAAGTTAAATAATTGAATTACATGGCGTCTGTTCAGCCTTGTTTATTCACAGTGTCGATGGAAATGACAATGAACGCAGCCATAAAGGTATGGTTTTTCTATGCAGAAAAGATAGTCTGTTTACTTTTCTGATAACTACTGTATGTCACTACATGACTCATAAATGTTCAGACACAATACTCTATACACTCAAACTATTTTGGTCGTGGATGTCCAGATTTGGTACAAACTTTGGCTCTCTTTAGCAGAGCTGTTTAGCAGGCTGTGATGTACAGGCATAGAGACAGGTCTGCATAGGAGTGTGTGTGCAACAACTGTTCTAACATTTTGGGCACTTTTACATCAACATACCTTCTCATTTGGTGTTTTAATGATGGTGGTAGAGAGCGTTGTCTTAACCCTTTCACTACCACACTACCAAAGGGTTAACCCTTTCACTACATTTACATTTACATTTAGTCATTTAGCTGACGCTTTTATCCAAAGCGACTTACAAGTTCTGTACGACAAGCCATCAGGAAGGGCACAACTCTATCAGCTGAGCAACAATGTTCATCAAAGTGTTGAGTGCTACAGTGCTACAGACAAAGGGTTAACCCTTTCACTACCACACTACAGAAGGTTAACCTTTCACTACAGTAGTGAGTACAGTAGTGAAAGGGTTAACCTTCTGTATTGTCGCAGTAAAAGGGTTAACACGTCAGTCCAAAATCAACTGGGTTGAAATCTGGTGACTGTGAAGGCCATAGGGCTGTCCCCGACTTGGATTTGGATAGTCGACTTTGTTGGCCGACATTTGCAGATAGTCGACTGGTAGTCAACTGCCCCCCTGAAAAAAAAATTATTATTAGAATTTTTTTATTATTAATTTTTTTTTATCATTCCATTTGGGCTGTGGGGGTGCTTAATGTCTGAAGGAGTCGACTGAAGAATCCTTGTCCTCTGCGAAAGCATGCAATTGGTCCACTGATGGATACATCTTGATATTTGACTAGTCAGTGTGTTCATTAGATGGGTGAAATCCTCTTTCAGGGCCTTCAGTGTTTTCTTAGGCAGTTAGCCTCGCTGGTATGCGCGCCATTAGTGTTAGCCACGCTTCTAGGCCTCTTTGCTTTTTGAAAGAATGATACAAAAAAATTATAATAATAATAATAAAATATATTATAATTTCTTAAATTTTTTAGCATTCGACTAAGAGGTTGGCAGTCGACTATGGCTCCTTTCGATCGATTAGTAGAATATTCTACTAATCGGGGTCAGCTCTAGAAGGCCATGGCATATGATCCACATAATTTTCATACTCATCAAACCATTCAGTAACACCTCGTGTCCTGTCAGGGTTCCCACTCGTAGTGGAAAAACTGGAAATTATGTTGCTTTAAAATCCTAACCATACATTTTGTGCAGCTAAAAAGACATACTCTGAGTTTTACGGCAATGTACAGCACAATGCTACTCCCCTATTAAATTATGTATGTTATTTACAAGGAATTACGGTATTCTCTCTGAGCTGAGTGAGGGATTCATGTACACCACTTGTTGGATGTGGCATGTGTTTTGCAACACTTTCTGTCAGAAAGGTGTCTTTCCTTTTAAATATTTTATGCTCCCAAAAAGAAGTATAAGCAGATAAAACAGTAGTAGTAGTAGTAGTAGTAGTAGTAGTAGTAGTAGTACTGTTCTTATTATTTTAAAATGTTCTTTTAGATTTAGAATGTTAATTTACTATAAAATACAATCGATTTTTAATGTAATTTCACATAACATTAACATTTCTTTTTGGCCTACATTCATTTTGGCCCTTCGTAGGAAAGAATTTGGGCAACTCTGGATTATAGGCTAAACTGGCAGGTGTACCCAGGTATGGCATGCAGTTGTTGCTAACAACAAGAGGAGGCCAGATGACATTATTGTACAGGTAGCAGTGCAGCAGTCACCTGTAATGAACGTGAGACACTTCACCATGAACCTTGCATCGTTAAAAAAGGAGGATAAATGTATCAATACTAGGCCTACCGGTGAATTATATTACCATTTGTGAGCAAGTGCTGTCCTGGATTGTCAAGAAGAACTCCTGGAAATGTCCTGGAAAGGTCCTGGAAAATGATTTCTCAAAAAGAGTGGGAACCCTGCCTGTGGATGGTGGTATTATCACCCTGGAAGACACTCCCATCAGGGTAGAAATATTTCATCATTATAAAGGTGATCACTCAAAGGGGACTAGTGGACCAGAACCATGCCAGGAAAATGCCCTGCACAGCGGAATTGCTGAATTGTATTATGCAGTACACCTGTATGAAAGATATGCATTTGTTATGTTTCTCCACTCATTTATTCTCCACTTGAAAATAACCAATTTGGCCTTAATCTGCATGGGATTCTAGCATAAATTGGGCATGCCTGTGTAGAGGAGAATGGCGAAGAAAATGGCAAATCAACCGGTAATAATATCAGTAACATATTAGCTGATAATAATATATTGCTATTGCCTATTAAACGAGAGGCACAGTCTAGTATGGCTGGATGAGCAACACTCGTCTTCTCAATCAGCGGAAAATCATATTGTAGTTTATGTTTAATCTAAGCATGATAGAATTATTTCTTTCAGCAAATCTATTTTTAGTTAACTACAGCTTAGTGTTGGCTATGTATTCTTGTATTTAGTGAAACGAGGAGGAGAGAAGTGGCTCTTGCTATCCATAGATATTGGGAACTGTGTGCCGTGCTGACAAAGATGTTGGGTTTATGTTTCCTCTAGTCTCCAAAATATCCAAAAATAAATTGGACATGGAACTTTGCACTTGCGTCTGTGCTAGCACCTTTTTTCACAACAATAGAGCCCAATATTCGTACACAGTACCGTATATTTGTATGTCATAAATGTCTTGATGAATTGAAAATGGAGGACCCTTATGTAAACAAGACGAAAGTTCATCATCCTCTTAGCAGTTGTTAGTATTGAGCTGTACTGTATTGTACCCGTTCTGCAATCTGTTAATAAAGTTTTCAATCAATCAATCAATCAATATGTTATCCTAAATCAATGCTCACTGACAGTTAAGTTAAGGATATTTTGTATAACGCCTGAAACAGACTGGAGGCAGAATACACTGAATGGCACCCGCTTCACTCCCGCGCTCATGGCTGCTATCAGCACCGGACGTGCCCAGTGTGGAGCTCCATGCATGGCTCATGGAGAGACAGAGATCAAATCTGTGTCAATGCTATTTTCTTTGTGCACTGAATTGGACTCCATAGAAACACATTGGGAGATTCACTCGCAACGACTCAAGAATGCGTTCAAATAAGAACAAATGCTTGGTGTGTTTGCTCGAGTGCGTTTGTGCTACAATATCGCAGGTGAGAAGATAGGGTGGTGACAAACCTGAACTGCAGGTGCTGTGGCCTATAAGAACTTCCCTTCTAACAAACACTCTTGGATTTGGTGTGACCTTGCCCTATTCATTTAATTGGCCACACACAAGTGATACATACATTCATATTCTGCTATTCCGCTCTCCCTGGTGCATATTGTTGACCCTATCTCTCTAAATGTAGACTAGACATTGTCTGTAACTGAGGGGTACAATTCCCTGACTGTATTGATAAGTATGGTATCATTGAACCACTACCGCTTTATGTACTTTAATTACTGGCCATACAGTACACGATATATGAATATGATGAACACTTCCCACAATGAAATCGGTTCCACACAAAGGTATAATCAAGTATTTAATGGAGCAAAAGGTACATAATATACTTTACATTATTCTTTGAATGCACTTGTAAGGCAAAGGAATATGCGTAGGCAAATCAATAATGAATGTCCATTCTCTGGTTACGCAGGAGGTAATTATACAACCTGAATCTTAGGGAATTATATCTATGGTACACTAGTAATATAGCGGGAGATACTGGAAGGGGTTCCCCCTGGTTGTAAGCCAGCAGGGGTAGAAGATCTGTCGGTAGTAGGACGTCTGATCAACGATGACTAAGGAGACTCCAGGTACAGGAGCCGGTGCAGTAGCCTCTTGATCCACAGACGAATACAGCTGTTCTCCGTAGACTGTAGCTCCACAGTGAAGAAAGCTAGTCGGCCTCAGGCTCTCTGAGGCGCCGACTTGACTTGACTCCTCGCGGGGTAAATCCAACACGTGCAGGCGTCGGCGATTATCCACTCCATAAATCACAGGACCAAAGCAAATATATTCCAGCCGCAAAGGGCTATGTAGTCGTCGGGTAGATTAATCCAGTGTACATGTCCATACGGTTCTCGTCTAGGTCTCCTCGGGTGAAAGCGCCATGTGGTCAGCCCAGCCTGGATAAGAACTCTAGCTAATACGCGGAAGCGTTGGAGATGCTGGTCACTGTAGAACTTTAACCGCACGATACACTATACACAAATAGACTATTATTGACTTAATAGAAATATGTCGCACTCGACGGTATAGCGCCAAACTCTGACAATTCAGTTATTAATTCGCACGCGGTCTCAATGCTCTATTCTGGGGCCAAACAGGCCATACTTCACCGCACGTTGTATCGTGGGTGAGGCTTCAACTTATCGGTAACTCACTAAGGGGCTAAGAAGGCTTCTATATTCACCTGCGCCGTATTTATACGCACAGTGAACAAACTAGTGCCAAACTAATTTCTGTCGCGTATCCCTGGGCAAGGCCGGGCATGTCCAGACACGTCTTGACGGTGACTTTGAACCTGACTCCGGAGGCCGGTCCCTGGCGCCGGTGGACCGCTGTCCAATAGGAGAATGAAATATTATGGTCTGGGCTAAAGGGATATTCCGTGTATATGTACAAGGGGATATCAAACGATATACAAATACTATGCAATATATATCAATAAATAAATATATATATTCGGTTTAATCTGATCCTTTGTAACAGTTGCCCCCTAATTAGTCCCACCTAATTAGCTAAGCAGAGACAGATTAACCGCACTGTCCACTACTCAATGTCTGTTGTGAGGGGTCGGTCAGTTCACAAAGTCATGGGGTCATGGTCGTCATCGATAGTATCGGGGAGCCTTGGCAGTTCTATTAGCCTCGCCACGGGTCGGGTGTAGATCCGCCCTTGGACGAGCACTTCGGCTGCTCGGACCTTTCCGTCGGCACCGGTGATCACTTTGCTTACGCGGCCAGCCGGCCACATAGCTCGGGGTAGTGACTGGTCGATAATCATGACGACTGTTCCTTCTGTCAAATTGTCTCTCTCTTTCACCCATTTCTGGCGGGTCTGTAGAGACGGTAGATAGTGGAGTAGGAAGCTGTTCCAAAACTTGTCAGCCAATACTTGACTGTACCTCCACATTCTTCGGCCGTTCGCTTCTTCAGGCCTGTACATTGTCTGTGGTAGCGCGGGGTCCAGCCGCCCCATCAAGAGTGTGTTGGGGGTGACTGGGTCGACATCTGCTACATCACTTGAGACGTAACCGAGGGGCTTTGAGTTCAATACTCCCTCGATCTCCGTGAGGACTGTCATTAGGACTTCTTCCGCCACGGTCTGGGCCCCAAGCACGGCGTACAGGGCTGTCTTTATTGAACGTACTTCTCGTTCCCAAGTTCCACCGAAGTGAGGTGCGTTCGGGGGATTAAACTGGAAGTCAATCTGGGATGGAGCGAGGTGGGTCTTAAGTTCTGGGCCCATAGCTTGGAAGCTCTCTCTCAGCTCTCTTTCTCCGCCTTTGAAGTTTGTCCCGTGATCAGACAACAATATAGACGGTTTACCTTTCCGCGATGTGAATCTTCGGAAGGCCATAAGGAATGAGTCTGTGCTCATGGTTGGAAGGAGTTCTATATGCATCGCTCGGGTGGTCATGCATTTGAATACAATACCCCACCGCTTCTCGGTTCCTCTTCCTTTCTTTATATACAGCGGGCCGAAACAGTCCATACCGGTGGAGTGAAAAGGCTTGTCGCCGAGTCGGAGGCGACAGGGAGGTAGGTCAGCCATCCGGGGTATACTGGGCTGCGCTCGCCACTTACGACAGTCTAGACAGGTTCGCTGGAAGCGCCGCACTGCTTCTCTCCCTTGCAGTATCCAATAACGACGTCTGATCTCCGCGAAGACTCTCTCTGCCCCGGCGTGATGCACATCCTCGTCGTATTTCTTTATGATCAGCTCTGTGACCTTGTGTCGGCTGTTTAAGACTATCGGGTACTTGACGTCATCCGGTAAGTCTGGAGCTCTCCGCAGACGACCACCCACTCTGATGAGACCATGGGCGTCGCTCTCGGGGGCTAGGTGGAGCAGTCTGCTGTCTGATGGGACGGGCTTTGCTCCCTGTAGACAGTCTAGCTCATCGGGGAACGAGTCTCTCTGGGCTCGTTGTAGTAGAAGAAGTTCCGCTTCTTCGTAGTCAGCTGCAGTAATGTCAGTAGTGAGCTGAACCTCTGGGTGGTGCCACAGGAATGTCTTTAGCTGCGCACTCTCTAGGGTGAGGCAATCGTCTATGTCGGGGTCTGTGGAGACGAGTGTGTTCAATCCACAGAACATAGATTTCTTGTTTTCTGCCTCCTCTTTACTCGCTTCCCGTGGGGTGGGTGTAGGCCACTCTTCTTCCGGGAGCTTGAGGAACTCTGGCCCGTCACTGTATAGGTTGTGACGGGTGAGGTCATCCAGGGACATTCCCCGGGTGATGACGTCAGCTGGGTTGTGTTTTGTGTCCACATACCTCCAGCTTGCTACTTCTGTTAAATCTTGAATCTCTGTGACTCTGACTCCCACGAAGACCTTGTATCTGCACGAATCAGACCGGATCCATGTGAGTACTATCGTGGAGTCTGACCACAAGATTGTTCTTTGCACCGGAATGGTGAGTTCACGTTGGATTAACGTGGCGAGTTGCGCTCCTGCTAGGGCTGCGCAGAGCTCTAGACACGGGATAGATTGTTGCTTTCGTGGGGCTATTCTTGAGCGGGCCAGGATGAAAGCAGTATGTATTTCTCCTCCCTCCTCTCGGGCACGCAAGTAGGCCACCGAACCGTAGGCTACTTCGGAGGCGTCGCTGAAGACGTGCAGGTCCATCTGGCACGTCTCCGGCCTCACTGTGGGTGGGAAGTAGCTGCGGCGTATGTTGACACCTGGGAGTGAGCTGAGTTCCGTCTCCCACTCTCTCCATGTGGATGCAAGGTGTTCGGGTATGGGGTCGTCCCAGCCCTGGTCCTTGTCCCATAACGCTCTTACAATCATCTTTGCCCTGGTGGTGTAAGGTAGAATACATCCCAACGGGTCATATTGTCTGGCGAGTGTTCTGTATACACTCCGTCTGGTGGTCGGTAGTGCAGTCGACCTTCCCTGCTCCTTGGTCAGGGGTGTGTGTTTATAATGGAGCGAGTCTGTTTTGAAGCGCCAGACTAGTCCTAATGTCATTTCTTGGGCTTCTCCTGGGATGGTCGCCATCCAGGTCTCGCTGCCCGCTGCCTTGTCCTCGGGGGAGAGGCTGCGCAATACTTGCGGGTCGCTGCTGGCCCACTGCCTGAGATCAAAGCCGCCTTTGATCAGGGAGGCGCGGAGCTTGAGTAGAAGGGCCTCGGCTTCTTCTGGCGTCGAGACGCTTTGCAGACAGTTGTCCACGTAGAAACTATTTTCTACACTTTTTCGGACCTCTTCATCAGCTGCTGGGTCCTCTGCGACGTGTTTTTGCAGTGCAAACGTAGCACAGCATGGGCTGCATGTGGTTCCGAAAGGGAGGACTTCCCATTGATAGATGGCTGGTTGCTCATCCCCGATCCTCTCTCTCCATAGGAACCGCAGCAGGGGCTTGTCCTCCTCCACTAGTCTCACCTGCAGGAACATCCCTTTGATGTCGCCGCTGATGGCCACCTTGTCCTGGCGGAAACGTAGTAACACGCCTAGTAGAGAGGGGCCGAGTGTTGGGCCGGGCAAGAGCTCTTTATTCAGATTTTGTGATCCGATCTGGTAGCTGCAGTTGAACACAATACGATCCTTGCCGTTGTGGTGGACTTTGTGGTGCGGCACGTACCATGATTCGGTCGTCTGATCGGCCTCTTTAATGTCAATTTTCTTTATGTGTCCCGCTGTGATTAGCTTGTTAATCTCAGCGCGGTACACAGTCTCTTGAGCGGGGTCTCTGGCTAGGCGCCGCTCTGTGTTCAATAGATACCGCTCCGTCGCTTCCGTTGACTTTGACTCTCTTTGTCCCTTGCTCGAGGAGGGCTATAGCGTAAATGTCTTCCTTGGAACGAATGTCTTTCTTTTCGTTCTTAAAGGGCATTGTCTCTAGTGTCCATAGCCTCTCGACATGCTGTAGGAGGGTGGTGTCTTCTTCTGTCACTCTGGAGTGGAGGCAGCTAGTGGCTGCTGTTCGGTTAAGAGACTTAGCGAGGGGGCCTTGTAATGTCCATCCTAGGCGGGTCTCGACTGCTGCAGGACAGCCTCTGGGCCCTGTGTGGACCCGGTCTATCGGGACTATGAGGTCTGCATGGTCGGAGCCTATCAGCAGGGTCGGGGTGGCACCGTCTATGAGCGGTATAGGTAGTTGACGCAGGTGCACATATTTATCCATCAGCTTGGCGATGGGGTAGGTGTACTGCGACAGGCCTATTTCTTGGCTGGTGAAAGCATTAGTAATCCTATACCGTCTCTCTGGCTGCCCGCTTGCTGCGATAGTGAAGGAGACATTCTCGCCCTTTATCGTCTTTAGATCTCTTCTTATTGTCCGAATCGTCATCTGGTTTTCGCTCCCCCGCAGCCCCAGCTGGGCCGCAGCGGATGCGAGGAGAAGGGTCTTCTCTGACCCGTCGTCAAGGACGGCGTAAGTGTCCATGACCTTGTCTTGGTAACTCAGTGTTACGCGGACCACCTTTAAGAGCACCCGGGCGCCCCCGCTGCTGGCGGGGTCAATGTACATAACACTTGCCTTTGTGCTGCTTGAGGGTGCAGGCTTTCTTCTGTTACTGTCGTGTAGGACATCTAGGTGGGCTCCGTCACACCGACTACACCTCTTCTTTAAGCGGCAGTCGGCTGCCATGTGACTGCGCGCACATCGGTAACAGCGTCGGTTGGACTTTATCCATTGACCCACCTCGTCGGCGGTCATCTTCTTGAACGTGTCACATTGTGACAACCAGTGTTCTTTTTCGCAGTACGGGCACACCATCTTCCACTTCTCTTTCATCGAGGGGGTACTGTGGTTCTTGCTGCTCGGTACTGATTCTGATTGGTGCATGACGGTCACCAATCTTCGGCCATCGTTTGCTCTCCTAGGTCCCTCTCTGGAGCTTGGGGTGCTCCGCATGAACGTATCCAACCGTAGGCTGTTGACTTCTCTCGCCAGGAAGTCGGCTAGGTCTAGGAGGGATGGCTCGGGACCGTTAGGATCACGGTGATCTCTTTGCCGCCTGAAGCGCTCTTGTCGGGCGGGCGAAAGCTTCTCTAAAATCCTCTCGACATTAGAGTTCGCGTACAGTTCGTGCATACCCTTTTCTCTTTGCGCCCCCAGCATCCCTACCAGGGATTGTACCTTGATAGACAGGTCATCTAGTGAGCGATTGTCTGTGGCTGGGGGTAGGCGGTCAATATGCCTTATCTCTTGTATTACGTAGTCCCATATGCGTCCATATCTTTGGTCGAGTGCTGCTAGAGCCGCTGTGTATGGGGTAGTAGAGGTGGCATAGGCCAGCGCTATATTGTGCGCTCGGGGCACCTTGAGGTGCTTCAGTAGGATAGCATACTTGTACGGTTCGTCAGCTACATCGGACATCATTGTCTCTAAGCACATTCGTAGCTCCGTGTACTGTGCTCTGTTCTCGTGGGTGAAGTCCGGAAACGTCGGTGTGCCAATGTATGATGCCATGGATGGCTGGCACATCGGTGAGCGTTGGAAGAGAGGCCTCCTAGGCGAGTCTCCTCTTACGCCTCTTGGTGGGCTGGTACCTGCTGGGTACCATGGCCCGCGTATCCAGGTGCTATTCCTCGGGGCTGGTCGTGCGTCAAGCTCACCCGTGAATTGAGTCGGGGGTCTGTAGCGCAGAGCCGCGGGGGTAGAGCCTGGGCTGTACTGGACCTCCTGGTCCTGTGGAGTTCTGTGCTGCTGTCGGGCTTGACTCTCCTCCTCTCCCTCTTCTTCTTGCTCTGGCAGGTCCTCTAGATCCTGTAGTCGTCTATTTAGCCTCTCCGCGGTGTAGACCGTTTCTTCCTTGTAGCTGGTCCTCGCGTGGACCGGTCGGGGAAGGAGTTCGGAGGGGGGTATAGGCTCTCTCTGGTGGTCGGGCTCAGGGTCGCTTGATCGGGTAGGGGAGGGTGCCCTTGACCCGTGTCTTGACGAGGCCCTGGAACCCCGTGCGGAGGGAGGGGGTGTCGCCCTGGCGATCAGCTGCTCCATTATCTGCGCTTGTAATCGGTCGCGCTCGGCTTCGCGCTTGGTGAGAGCGAGGTCGCGCTCCGCTTCTCTTTGGGCACCGGCGGCGGCGCGCTCTGCTTCGGCCCGGTCTCTTACCATATTCTCTTCCGCCTGAAGGCGTCTAATCTCTAGACGTATACGATCTTCGTCGCTCCGTTGCTGCGCTTGAAGGCGTTCTCTTTCCATGGAAGAATGTTCGCGCTCACTAAGCGTCTGTGCTTGGAGTCGATCGCGCTCTGTTGAGGCTGCTAGGCTGGCGAGGAATGCCTGTGCCAGCATCTTGTCCGCCTCGCTGGGGGAAGACGCTGGTTGAGGTGATCCACTCCTGGCAGTACTCGTTGGAGATCTGTTCTCCTGTGGCGAGTCCTGGAGATCCATCTCCGGGGTGCTCTCCTCTTCTTGTAGCGGGTAGAGTTCCATCCCTGGAGAGCTGTCTTTATCCTGGAGCTCTCCGGGGACTACTTCTTCGGTCTTGGCGGGGGGTAAAGTCGTGTCAGGTCCCTCCTGGTCCCTACCGTGAGCTTGGTCAGTTACGTTAGAACCCACTAGGGCCTCTATTGGCGGGGTAGCCTGGGCGATAGGGTCGGACATAATTTTACTATCTACTTTTTCCGCGTTTACCGTCTGTAGAAGGCTAGGTAGTATATTGGCAACGTAATCCTCTAAGTACTGAGGTGTCTGCCGTCTACGCTGCGGGCGATCTACTTTAGGAGAACCGTTTTGTGGAGTGTTCATCATAGGCCATGTCAATATTAATACCGCTATATTAATATTACACTAGTTACCCTCCGGCTCGAAGGACCAATTGTAACTGAGGGGTACAATTCCCTGACTGTATTGATAAGTATGGTATCATTGAACCACTACCGCTTTATGTACTTTAATTACTGGCCATACAGTACACGATATATGAATATGATGAACACTTCCCACAATGAAATCGGTTCCACACAAAGGTATAATCAAGTATTTAATGGAGCAAAAGGTACATAATATACTTTACATTATTCTTTGAATGCACTTGTAAGGCAAAGGAATATGCGTAGGCAAATCAATAATGAATGTCCATTCTCTGGTTACGCAGGAGGTAATTATACAACCTGAATCTTAGGGAATTATATCTATGGTACACTAGTAATTAGGGGTGGACGGTATGGTCTAAAATTTATATCACGGTATAATTTGAAGCATAGACGGTAACGGTATATATCACGGTATCATCGTTTTTGATAAAAAAATTTTTTTTTATTTTATATAATTTTTTTTTTTTTATATAAAATATATATATTATATAATTAGACTTGTACTTGTATTATCTGCGAGACATCGCCACCACGCAACAAGCTCCACTGTCTGTGTGTACATTAGTAGCCTCCAGCTACGGCCAGTATTCTCCGGAGCTGCAGCTGGACCTATACTCGAGTAGCCTCGAGCTACGGCGAGATGCTTCCAGCTGCAGCTCCGGAGAACAGCGCTTACAAGCCCCCGCACATACAAGGCCGCACATAGCAACCCCTCGCTTCCATTGGCTGATTTTGGTCACGTGATTTTGGCACGTTGCACTGCGGGATTGATTGATTGATTGATTGAAAACTTTATGGTGACGTGATTTTGTGTCACGTTGCACGTTGCACTGCGGGATTGATTGATTGATTGATTGAAAACTTTATTAACAGATTAACAGATTGATTGATTGATTGAAAACTTTATTAACAGATTGTAGAATGGGTACACGTGACCTGACCGATTGATTGATTGATTGATTGATTGATTGATTGATTGAAAACTTTATTAACAGATTGCAGAATGGGTACAGTGACCGATTGATTGATTGATTGATTGATTTATTGATTGATTGATTTATTGATTGATTGATTGATTGAAAACTTTATTAACAGATTGCAGAATGGGTACAGTGACCGATTGATTGATTGATTTATTGATTGATTGATTGATTGATTGATTGATTGATTGAAAACTTTATTAACAGATTGCAGAATGCAGTACAGCTCAATACACACAATTGTTAAGGGGATGCAGACCATGCAGTACTGTTACATTTGTGACATACAGTAAATATATACAAGGGGGAGGGAACTGTACATTTATGATGAATTGAAAATGGGGGACCCTGATGTAAACAAGACGGAAGTCTTTCTCTGGTCTGCATCCCCTTAACAATTGTGTGTATTGAGCTGTACTGCAGATATATTTCAATTGCCTTACTTATTTACATAAGTATTATAGGCCTACAGCAGTATTGTACAGACAGTCTGTGTGAAGTCTGTGTGGTTATCCAGCTGCACAAAGGCAGAGCAAGAGGCTCTACAGAGGGTGGTGAAGGCGGCAGGCAGGATTGTCGGGACTCCTCTATCAAACATCACCTCCGTCTTCACCTCCCGCTGCCTCCACCGCTCCAAGTGTATCATCAAGGACCAGTCTCACCCAGCACATCACCTCTTTCAGCTCCTTCCCTCAGGGAGGAGATACCGGTCCATACATGCCAAGAGTTAAAGATTTAAGAACAGCTTTTTCCCCCAAGCAGTCAGACTGTTAAACGCTCATTGACTGTCCCCTCACGTGCACCATGCACTTACCTGGACTTGATAATCACTGTTACCACTCATCATGCACTTTATTTAAAATATTCTGTTATGTACAGTGTTATATGTGTTTCATGTATGTATATATTGTACTACGGTCTGTGGGAGCTCCCCTGAAATTTCACTCACGGTCATATAAGAGTTTTAATGTAGACGGTTTTATTAATGAAATGTTGGGTATAAACTGGGAGGAGGTATGTTGTGAGGATGACCCAGAGGTTGCACTGGACTTATTTATGTCAGAAACAAATCAGCCCCATGGATAGATAGTAGCTTTTAATGAATTTTAATGAATGAGAGAGACATACTGTAGCCAAAAAAGCATCAGTGTGTTCCAGTTCTGCAGATGACAGACAAAAGTACCGTTCCTTACGTAATCAAGTCACAAAGTTAAATAAGGTGAGAAAAAGGGAATATTTTAAACCATGGTTATATGATGTGAGAAATGATGGTAAAAATCTATGGAATGTTTTAAATCAAATTATGGGTAGAAAATCCAATGTCTGTACACCTTTTGTTGAGTCATATGGAATTGTCCTAACCAAACCATGTGATATTGCCAACCATTTTAATGATTTTTATGCAAGTAAGATATCTCAGCTCAGGCAGGGAATGCACATCTCAAACAATACAAAATCAAATGACATAATTAAGAATATCATAATGAAAGATAAATGGTGTACATTTGATTTTCAACAGGTTGAGGTTAGTGATATTGAAAGGTTACTCCAGGCTCTACCTGACAGCAAGTTAGCTGGCACAGACAACTTGGATAGTAAATTATTGAGAATTACTGCTACGATCATAGCAAGTCCGGTGTCATATTATTAATAGATGTATACAACGTATATGTACATTACATTTTCTATATTAGGTCTGGAGTTGCCCTCATTAAAAACTGATTTGGAGTCTTTGGGTAAAGGAGTAACCTTAGCCTCCTTCCATATCTTTGGACATAGTCCCACTTGTATACATCTATTAATAATATGACACTGGACTTGCTATGATCGTAGCAGTAATTCTCAATAATTTACTATCCAAGTTGTCTGTGCCAGCTAACTTGCTGTCAGGTAGAGCCTGGAGTAACCTTTCAATATCACTAACCTCAACCTGTTGAAAATCAAATGTACACCCTTTATCTTTCATTATGATATTCTTAATTATGTCATTTGATTTTGTATTGTTTGAGATGTGCATTCCCTGCCTGAGCTGAGATATCTTACTTGCATAAAAATCATTAAAATGGTTGGCAATATCACATGGTTTGGTTAGGACAATTCCATATGACTCAACAAAAGGTGTACAGACATTGGATTTTCTACCCATAATTTGATTTAAAACATTCCATAGATTTTTACCATCATTTCTCACATCATATAACCATGGTTTAAAATATTCCCTTTTTCTCACCTTATTTAACTTTGTGACTTGATTACGTAAGGAACGGTACTTTTGTCTGTCATCTGCAGAACTGGAACACACTGATGCTTTTTTGGCTACAGTATGTCTCTCTCATTCATTAAAATTCATTAAAAGCTACTATCTATCCATGGGGCTGATTTGTTTCTGACATAAATAAGTCCAGTGCAACCTCTGGGTCATCCTCACAACATACCTCCTCCCAGTTTATACCCAACATTTCATTAATAAAACCGTCTACATTAAAACTCTTATATGACCGTGAGTGAAATTTCAGGGGAGCTCCCACAGACCGTAGTACAATATATACATACATGAAACACATATAACACTGTACATAACAGAATATTTTAAATAAAGTGCATGATGAGTGGTAACAGTGATTATCAAGTCCAGGTAAGTGCATGGTGCACGTGAGGGGTCAGTCAATGAGCGTTTAACAGTCTGACTGCTTGGGGGAAAAAGCTGTTCTTAAATCTTTAACTCTTGGCATGTATGGACCGGTATCTCCTCCCTGAGGGAAGGAGCTGAAAGAGGTGATGTGCTGGGTGAGACTGGTCCTTGATGATACACTTGGAGCGGTGGAGGCAGCGGGAGGTGAAGACGGAGGTGATGTTTGATAGAGGAGTCCCGACAATCCTGCCTGCCGCCTTCACCACCCTCTGTAGAGCCTCTTGCTCTGCCTTTGTGCAGCTGGATAACCACACAGACTTCACACAGACTGTCTGTACAATACTGCTGTAGGCCTATAATACTTATGTAAATAAGTAAGGCAATTGAAATATATCTGCAGTACAGCTCAATACACACAATTGTTAAGGGGATGCAGACCAGAGAAAGACTTCCGTCTTGTTTACATCAGGGTCCCCCATTTTCAATTCATCATAAATGTACAGTTCCCTCCCCCTTGTATATATTTACTGTATGTCACAAATGTAACAGTACTGCATGGTCTGCATCCCCTTAACAATTGTGTGTATTGAGCTGTACTGCATTCTGCAATCTGTTAATAAAGTTTTCAATCAATCAATCAATCAATAAATCAATCAATCAATAAATCAATCAATCAATCGGTCACTGTACCCATTCTGCAATCTGTTAATAAAGTTTTCAATCAATCAATCAATCAATAAATCAATCAATCAATAAATCAATCAATCAATCAATCAATCGGTCACTGTACCCATTCTGCAATCTGTTAATAAAGTTTTCAATCAATCAATCAATCAATCAATCAATCAATCAATCAATCAATCGGTCAGGTCACGTGTACCCATTCTACAATCTGTTAATAAAGTTTTCAATCAATCAATCAATCTGTTAATCTGTTAATAAAGTTTTCAATCAATCAATCAATCAATCCCGCAGTGCAACGTGCAACGTGACACAAAATCACGTCACCATAAAGTTTTCAATCAATCAATCAATCAATCCCGCAGTGCAACGTGCCAAAATCACGTGACCAAAATCAGCCAATGGAAGCGAGGGGTTGCTATGTGCGGCCTTGTATGTGCGGGGGCTTGTAAGCGCTGTTCTCCGGAGCTGCAGCTGGGTACTATTGGCTACGGCCAGGATTCACCGGCGCTGCAGCTGGGCCCTAGTATTGGTATAACGTTAAATCACATTCACAAGCCCTCAGCTCGAATACGCATCGAATCAGTGTTATAAGACATTGATATCAGGAGCTATCTGTAGCTACTGCTAGCCGGATATATAACGTTAATACAACGCCTCAGTGAATTATTTAGTTCAATGGGACATTTCGTTTTGAACGGTGAACCAACTTGCGTTAACGTGAGCTAACGGCTAACGGAGCTATCATACACGTCTACTCTCTACTAGACTTGATGGAGCGTTTGTTGATGTCAGGAGCTATCGGTAGCTGGCCGACTAGATACCGTTCGGTTAGACAATGCCTCATCATGTATTAAACTAAAAGTGAATAGTTGACTGGGTCATTTTGTAACGGTAGCTAAGCTAACGTTAGCTCAGGGAGACGTCCCGTCCCACTAGACTACTAGACTAGTAGACCCGTGTTTACATGCGTGCGGGAGGGGCTGGCACGCCCACTGCGCGAAGCCTCCTAAATAACTTTTTCCAGTTCGCACATATCTATTATCTATGACTAATTCTATCTATTTTAGGGGCAAATGCGAGTGAAATAGTCGCGCTGTGGTTACATGACGTCATTGCTATTTTAGAGCTACACTACCGGTTACACGGTATAGGCAAAATCCATACCGTAGAGCAAATTCATACCGTTTATACCGTATACCGTTTATACCGTCCACCCCTACTAGTAATATAGCGGGAGATACTGGAAGGGGTTCCCCCTGGTTGTAAGCCAGCAGGGGTAGAAGATCTGTCGGTAGTAGGACGTCTGATCAACGATGACTAAGGAGACTCCAGGTACAGGAGCCGGTGCAGTAGCCTCTTGATCCACAGACGAATACAGCTGTTCTCCGTAGACTGTAGCTCCACAGTGAAGAAAGCTAGTCGGCCTCAGGCTCTCTGAGGCGCCGACTCGACTTGACTCCTCGCGGGGTAAATCCAACACGTGCAGGCGTCGGCGATTATCCACTCCATAAATCACAGGACCAAAGCAAATATATTCCAGCCGCAAAGGGCTATGTAGTCGTCGGGTAGATTAATCCAGTGTACATGTCCATACGGTTCTCGTCTAGGTCTCCTCGGGTGAAAGCGCCATGTGGTCAGCCCAGCCTGGATAAGAACTCTAGCTAATACGCGGAAGCATTGGAGATGCTGGTCACTGTAGAACTTTAACCGCACGATACACTATACACAAATAGACTATTATTGACTTAATAGAAATATGTCGCACTCGACGGTATAGCGCCAAACTCTGACAATTCAGTTATTAATTCGCACGCGGTCTCAATGCTCTATTCTGGGGCCAAACAGGCCATACTTCACCGCACGTTGTATCGTGGGTGAGGCTTCAACTTATCGGTAAATCACTAAGGGGCTAAGAAGGCTTCTATATTCACCTGCGCCGTATTTATACGCACGGTGAACAAACTAGTGCCAAACTCATTTCTGTCGCGTATCCCTGGGCAAGGCCGGGCATGTCCAGACACGTCTTGACGGTGACTTTGAACCTGACTCCGGAGGCCGGTCCCTGGCGCCGGTGGACCGCTGTCCAATAGGAGAATGAAATATTATGGTCTGGGCTAAAGGGATATTCCGTGTATATGTACAAGGAATATACAGGGGATATCAAACGATATACAAATACTATGCAATATATATCAATAAATAAATATATATATTCGGTTTAATCTGATCCTTTGTAACATTGTCACATAACCTAATAATGACATATCCTCATTGGTATAATATCCCATTTCTATGCCAGTTCAGGATGGTTTATCTAATTATGTCCTCAATTAGCTCACAGTGGCTGATGTCGCATGTCATTAGCGCTCATTAGAAGAATATTCCCACTACTGTAATTAACTTGGAGGCTTTGATTGTCCTCTGCAATATTTGTGCTCTGTCCTGGCCAACCCTCTACATGCACACACACACACACACGCACGCACACACACACACACACACACACACACACACACACACACACACACACACACACACACACACACACACACACACACACACACACACACACACACACACACACACACACAGAGAGAGAGAAAAAAAACATGTGACTAGGTCCGTGATATCATTAACATGCACAGTCCGCCACACTGGAGTCTACAGTAACTTTATGTCATTGTTGTTGAAGGCAGAGGTTCTGTGTAGGATTGTTAGTAACTGTCTAACTGCATATATAACTGTTTACACTAGTTACTGTCTACCTGCATATATAACTGTTTCCACTAGAGGGCGCCCTAGGCGGAGACACTCAGGAGTACTACCAGGTGGCGAGTATAAGTAGCTATGTCTCCTCCCACTTCTTTCTCTCCCCCCATGTCTCTCAGTGAGAGAAGACCTGTAGAACTGCTGCTTTCCATGTGAATAATAAACCACGCAGATTAAGGGCTCAAGATAGCCCTATAGCAGAATTCTGTTAACAATTGTCATTTTTTTTATTTTACTGCCACAGCCTCTCACTGCTGCATAGAGCTGTCTCTATGTCTTTACGTCACAGCCTGCTAAACAGCTCTGCCAAATCGGGACATCCATTACCAAATGAATTAAGAAAATACGGATATAACATTGCATTGGGTGTACACAAAACAAAAAATTGGTTCTTATTTATAAAATAGACAAAAATATGGATATAGAATGCATGAATGAATTAATATAGACAATACATATTATTATCTATTCAATATGTTAAGGGAAAATAATAGAGAATAAAATAGTATATATAGCACCAGGTTAGTTACTTCCTCTTTGGGCAGAGATGTTTGACAGTGGAACGTCGTCCAACTTTCTGCGTAGGAGTGTGTCACAGCCTGTGGATTAGTTGCTATGGAAACAAGGCATTCTGAAATGAGGACAAGTATGTTGTCCAATATTTGTGTTAGCATCCCCTTAATTCTGTGGACTATATTGTTGAAAAGTTTGAAACCTTTTGGTTTATCCATCAGATACTGTTTTTAGGTAACATAATGGTGTTGAATGTTTTTTTTTTTATTATGGTAATCAGATTTTCTCACGGCTGAAAGGGGTTATGATGGCAATTTATGGGGGATATTAAAGAGAAGTAAATTCTGTAATAGCTCAACAATCCATTCATCACATAGGTTAGTCTTAAACATTCAACATATAAGCCATTCATGTCTATAGTTACGATTTCTTATTGTGTTTCTGAACTCAATAAAAGAGAATATGTGAACTCTCTATAATAACAATACCTCTAGGATTCCTTCATCATTCACAATATACAATGCAGACAACACGTTATTAATTCCTATTGTGTTTCTGAAAATGGACCCAAGAAAAAACGTGCTTCCAGAATTAAAGATCTTGCTTCCAAATAACAGTTGATGGATGTATTTGGACTGTATTTATATAGAGCTTTTATTCAAAGTGCTTTACAACGTACAGTATGCCTCACATTCACAGCAGTTAGGGGTTAAGTGTCTTGCTTAACACTTTGAATGCCACTCACAGATTTTCTCGGGTTTACCCCCCGACCGTTGAATGCCACGTCACGAGAATACTCTGTTTTAATTTTTTTTTTATTTATTAGCGATCTGAAATCATATTGCATCAAGCGAGCCTACCGTTGGAGATCCAGGCACCGCCGGCGCTCAGATGTGAAAAAAGCGCCCCCTATCGTCTCCCAGATGGTAAATCACCCTTTTGGATTGGACTCAATGAAAGTGAATGGGAGAAAGGATTTCTGACTCCACATTTTACTTCTCACTGATGTAACCGGGAGCCTTGGTGCCGCGGCGAATATGTGTTTTACTGTATACACGATGGATCAATCAAATGAGCGATTTTTTCGAATGGCGATTGGAAATTGGAATAAACTATTTGGATACCATCTGACCTCAGGTAAGGAATCTATGTTATCAGTCTTAGGATAATCAGACTAGTTTTCACGGATATATAAGCGTTTCCCCTATATGTGATATAGCTGTTTTGACTGTAAAAGCCATCAGGAAATAAGAGCAGCGATTATCAGCGCGCGGCACGAGCGTGCCTGCGCACACATACAGTATACTATCGATCATCTAGCGTTTATTTGAAAACGATTCATAAATAGGCCGACAAATGACAACGTTCTGGAATATTCCAGTAAAAGACGATTATCATAGAATGGGTTGCGAAAACGAGTGATTTTCAAAATGCTATCAAACGGAAATGAAGCAATAAAAAAACAATCTGCCTTGACAATGTTGACTGGAAAATGAGTCTTTGATAAGCGACGGGCAGATTAGACACATAGCCATAATTTAAAACATAGATTAGGCGATATTAAGTTAACATTGGAGTGGATGGTGGCATTCAAGGGGGTACAAAGGAAAACACGGCTGGCAATCAAAGTGTTAAGGACACTTTGACATGTTGTTGGATATTAAAAGGATATACCCTGCCCGGTGTTATTAATATGCAGTTATTACTAAGTCATCCTGTTATTGATAAGCAGTTATTACTAAGTCATCCTGTTAGTGCTATGCAGTTATTACTAAGTCATCCTGTTATTGATATACAATTATTACTAAGTCATCTTGTTATTGATATACAGTTATTACTACGTTATCCTGTATATGCAGTTATTATTAAGTTAGCCTGTTATTAATATACAGTTATTACCAAGTTATCCTGTTATTGATATACAGTTATTACCAAGTCATCCTGCACAATCGTATAATGTTAGATGATACCACATGATCATGTTTATAGTGGTGACATGGGAACTGTAGTGTTTGGGTTGAGCACCAGGGGGGGTGATGCTCCTGGGTGATGTGATTATCTTCCCTGTGTCTCTCAGTAAGGATTTGAGACACAGACAAGTCCATTCTGGTCTTAGCCAAGTTGTCACCTTTTTATTATTTATTATTTAAAGTAGGGGAGAACGGGGATAGTTGTCACACTTTTTACTCTAGTGTGAATTGCTCATCATCAAAACATCTTTCAATAGTCATTCCTACATTAAATTGAAGCTTAAGATGTTGGCTTGAAATGTGTATCCCTCTCATTTTCCAACGTATTGTAACAAAGAGTTAATCACCTATCAAAAACACTCTGACACATTGTGACAACCAACCCCATTATGGGGATGGTTGTCACACACTATGGGGTTGGTTGTCACCATGTGTTTTAATGGGGAAAATCTTAAAAAGAAGACAAGAGGGCAGAACTAAATTTGAAAGTTTAATTGCATTGACAAGTTGACAAATACATAACTTAATGCATCTTAACATGAACATAAACAGGAAACACATCTTTAGGCCATCCTATATAACAAAATAAGAACACATTAAATCGGCCTAACAATAATAGCCTACACAACATGTGACATCCAACCCCAAAGAAAATGTGACGACCAACCCCAACTGGAATGTCTTGATAGCATCAAGGCTAACAGCCATCTAACAACTAGTTAGCTAGCTAACAACAATCTAAACTATAGCTATCCCTTCACACTTTTTAAGGGTAATAATTGTTTCATTATAAACCAATTGTGTAAAAGCCTAGAAGACAAATACTGAGGAGCGGAATATTTACAAATGGACATGAAAAACACAAAAAGTCCTCTCACCTCAAGTTCATCTGTTTCACTCCAAAGATGACAATGTAGGTGAACTCTGACCCCAATTCTGGACATTTAAATACCAAAATATGGTGAAATATAATGAATGTGACAACCTACCCGTGTGAGTGTGACAACGTCCCCGTTCTCCCCTAGTCACAGAGAGTAACGTAAGGTTATGTATATAACCAAGTTCTATGAATACTGGTGACGCTCAGCGTCATTCTGCACTAACCTCACTTCGTGCCTAGCACGGTCGGATCCGTCTCCCTCCCGTCCTCCAATAGGGAGGGTATCCCTCCATTAGGGAGGGTCGGGGGGGCTCGGTCCTCTCCGGTCTGATGGTTGTGGGGGGCCTCAGCGGGGTACATTTGTCGAGCTTCTGGCTTCCGCTCAGCTCCTCTTGTGCAGAATGACGCTGAGCGGAAGCCAGAATGAAAAAGAACGTAAGGTTATGTATATAACCAAGTTCTATGAATACTGGTGGTGACGCTCAGCGGCAGGACGCCACTGCGGCCATTGATCTCGCCTTGTGGTGAAAGTTTGGGAAGGAGGCGAGTAGGTGACCACACACCTGCTTATGAAGGTAAGCGGATAGGGGTGTGGCCAGACGGATGTCGGTATGTAAAGGTACATTGTGGAGTTTTTTATTCGGTGCTAGGCACGAAGTGAGGTTAGTGCAGAATGACGCTGAGTGGAAGCCAGAATGAAATAGAACCAGATGAACGCCATGTACAGCCAATGATCTTCGGTACAGGGTGTAAACGTCTGATGTTTGGATGCTATCGTCATTCAAATCACATATATATGCTGAGTCAGAGCAACAGTCAGTCAGAGAAGAGCGCTATATAAATCCAATCCATTATTATTATTACTATAGTTCTGCCGTGAAATGTAATTTGTATTTTTTTTATTATATATATATATATATATTTTTACACATTACATTTTTATTTGGAAAAAGCAATATCATAGATTGTACAGAAACATTTATATATTTTTTACATACAACCTTTTTCGACATTATTTTTTAAAGGTGCATATGAGCTGTACCTCAGGGAAATAAGATAAGATAAGATAAGATATTCCTTTATTGATCCCCTAGGGGAAATTCAGGCATCATAGCAGCATGGGGGAGGGGTACAGGTAGTAGAAGACATGATACAGGTCATAAAATTATAGTACAGTGGAGAAGTAAAAAAAAATATCTAGAATAAAAATAGGCAGTGTAAACAATATAACAATATAATTAACTAATTATAGGCCTGTACATATGGGCAAGTAGGCCGTGTAAAAAGGTCATGGTGCAAGATGAGGGTATGTATGCCCTCTCAGTTATATTTGCCCTACAATAAATATAGTTACAATATATATATAATCTAATAATCTAGTATCTAATCGAATATCTATAATCTAAAAATGCAAAATATATGCTCTGATGACGTAAGAATACACATATGGTGCAGTATGCATAAGGTATGTATGCCGTGATATACTTCATACGTTATATAGTCCTCCAGTCCTCCATTTTCACTTCTAGGAGTGTATATCCATGTATATACCATTCCCCATACATACCACATCTTTCCACAAATACATCTATATTTGCCCACAAACCCACATGTGTACCTCTTACTTCCACACCCCTATCCGTACCTCTACATCAATCTGACAACGATTTTCGTGTTTAGTTTTCTTATATACGGTATGCCCATCTCACACTCTATTTGTAACTTTTTCGAACCAAGGAAGCTTATATTTATATTATATTTATATTATTCCTATCAAGAATACAGAAGGAGCATGCCGTCATATAAAGTATGCTTGCATTGGGGTTATAAATTCAATCCATTTACTCCAAATTTGGTAGAATTTGTCTTTTTGGACCCTCAAAGAGTACGTCATCTTTTCCATTTTAAATAATTCCAAAAGTATTCCATGCCAATCTTTCAATGTAGGTGGTACTGAATTTAGCCATTTTCTAGTGATATATCTTTTACTTGCTGCCAAAAGACCTGCAGCAGTTTTATATCCTCCCTCTGTTCCAAAAACAAAACATGACCCAGATAAAGAGTCTCTGGTTTCAGGGGTATTTGAATCTTGAATACCGTGCTTAGTGTTTTGTGAATGCCATTCCAATATAAACTCAGTTTGGGACAGTCCCAAAATATATGCAAATTATTTGCCTCCATCAACCCACATTATCTTCAGCACGCCAACTTTGTATTCTTGTATTTTTCCTGGTGTGGGGTCCTGAAATATCTTATACTATTTTTACAGCAATGTTCTCTCCAATCCATGGAGTTAGTTGATTACCATTGAAAGCTGGAAATTCTCCCCCAAGACTCACCAGAAAGCTCCATTCCTGCTTCCTTTCCCCACTTTTCTTTAATGTACAAGGTGTTTTTGTAATTAGCACAATATAGAGCACTGTACAATTTAGAGATGGACTTATTGGTATTGAACTGAAGAATGATTTCAAGATACTATGAAGCTCAGATTCTGTTTAAAAATCAGAACTTCTGATTGAAATAATGCCATACTTGGAGGTATCTGAAATCAGTTTGCTCTAGTCTAGACCATATTTGTCCTGCAAAGACTGAAAACTGTGCAGCATATTTATTTGTGTAGATATGTTGTAAGTGCTTTCCTTATCCACAATTCAAATCTTTTATCTCATCTGTTGGGAAGAAATTCAGTTTTGTAGGCACCATCTAAAAGAGTTTAACATGACTTAACCACCTTTTGCCATATTTTTACGTGATATTTATCCATGGATTTTTTACATCTTCCAATTTGGCTGTCGTCTTATTTAACCCTTTTCAACACATTTAATAAGAGTATAGATGATTTCACAGGAATTTTGTTGCTAGGGAACAGTTTGGACCCAAATGTATTTCCTGTGAACTATTGCATTAACTAACATTGCAACAGGAATCAGGTCCTTTTAGAATACTATTGTTCACTTTGAAACCGTTTAGGTAGCACCGATTTACAGTGGAAAAGAAAAGTGGAACATCATCCAACTCTCTGCATAGGAGAATGCTTTCAGCCAATGAATACAATATAAGACAATTATGTTGCAAAAGTTTGGAGAAAACCTTCACATCTTGGGTGCTTGGCATCAATGTCTTTTTAATTAGCTGATAAAGTCTTCAGAGCATGTCTTGAAGGACTCAGAATGTAAATATACACATAGCAGTGAATGTGATGAGAGGAGTAACCCTGACAGCTGACAGAGCCTTTTCTCACTTTCTATTTACGGCAACAGTCTGTCTCGTTAGAACTCTCCATTCTCATTAACATACTTCATTGGAGAAAACATGCCTTGCCTACAGCCATTGTGATATTGAATTAAGTACAGAGGTGTGGCCTTCAAAGACTTCAAAGAAAACCTAAATATATCTACAAAGAGCAATATTTCCTTGCATGCACGATAAGAGCAATTACAGTAATTCTGATGACCATAATAACTCCTGTTTCCTTGGATGCCCGATAACAATAGCTATTACAACTACTTAGTCATTCCAATAGCTGTTGTCAACAAAACATGTAAATGTTTGAAACAGGTAATTGAAAAAAATAAATTATGATCAGGCTTTGTAGTTGTAAAGAATGCCTGCATGGGAATAAACTGCCAAGGTACCTCTTTATCCTTTTAAAAACGCCTTTAAAGCGCGGCTGGGTAGTGTAGAGGTCTAAGCACTCGCCTACCACCGCAGTGACCTGGGTTAAATTCTCTCCAGTGGTACCTCCAGCTTGGTTAGTCGTCCCTACAAACACAATTGTCAGTGTTCGCAGGTGGGAAGCCAGTGGGGTATAAGAGTCCTGGTCGTTGCAACAGCGACTCCTACTGGTCGGTTGGGGCACCTGTTCAGCAGGAAGGGGAGATAGCATGAACCTCTATCTCCAGACTGACAGTAGGGCAGCGCAACGACCACAAGGAAATTGGCATAACAACGAAATTGGGGGATGGGAGAAAAAGGTGAAAAGGCAAAAAAAGAAAATCTTGTTCAATGAAACATTTAATTAGACTCTGGTAATAATAACATTTGATGACAAACAACTCTACAAGCCAAATATATAGCTTCACAAAAGTCTACAAGCAACTATATACGGTTCACAAAAGTCACAGTTCGGTTCATATGACAGTTTTGGGGTTTGGTATGTGTTGTATATTTGTAAGGAAGACCATATAGAGACAGACTTGAGGATAATTTTACTGCCTTTAGTAACCCACCAAGTGCATGATACAAAGTACCTCCCAGGTCAACTCTGACATGCAGTCCATAGCTTGTCCATTACTGCCATCTACTGGCCTAGCAGTCTAAGCATAATAGCAATAAACCACATTTCCCTCTTTTTAAGAAAGAACATGATAAGGAAATCCAATTAAACATGTAACAGCCATGTTTGAATGGTAAATGGTAAATGGCTGCATTTATATATCGCTTTTATCCAAAGCGCTTTACAATTTGTTCCTCACATTTGACCCATTCACTCACACATTCACACTAGGGTGACCAAGTCAAAATGGTTCAGTCGCAGGACAGCAGCACTGCTTTTGCGGGACAATGCGGGACACGTAGGTGAGAAAAAAATAAAGATTTTTTTATTTTTTTTTATTTTTTATTATTGCTAATTCAAATTAAAGAAATTTATTTATTATTTAAATGCCTTTATTTCATATTCGACGCAGACGGTAGACTATATATAGCACATTTTGTTATTAATCTTATTAAACTGTATAGATGCTTCATTAATCACCTTCTCAGCCGCTACTGTCTATGTCACCAACATCTTTATTTAATCACACTTTCATCATTAACACTATGATCGCCGTGGACGAGTTTACACGTCATTCCTAGCCATGCTCATTCTGCCGAAGACGCCGTAACTCGTCTTTGATGTCAATATTTCAAAAATCTGTCATCGAAATCATATTTCCTTTCCGGAGCCCTGAGACACACTGCAAAGCTCCACTCAACTCTCTAGCAGTTCAAGAGCGCTATCTGGTGGCCGATCGGCAGATCGCCAGCCGGAAATTAACCTTTGAACCGGTAGTGCTCATCCATATGTGGTCCGGGCACTCGCTATCGTTAGAGAGACTCCGTATTGACACAGTGAACATCGATCGGTGCAAATAACTCGAAAAAACAACATGATTTGGACGTATATACTATTATACAACCTGGAAATGGATCGGGCATTTCTCCATCCCATAATAGAAAAAATTCTGTTCCACGCTCATCTGCCAGCGGCGCGAGGAAGCCACGGTAAGATTCAGCGTTATATTCTAACGTCTTCTATACTAACTGATCTGATGAACATATGACCCACACTAGATGAATCATCTAATGCTGCCCACGGAATTATAAACGATCCCCCGCCCATCCAGTCATCATCAGATGATGCATAGAAACTTCTAGAACCACGCCCAGTTGAAATTTTTTATCTCGCACAGATTCCTACCAAACTGTATTTGATCATCAATATAATGCATTTAGGGCTATAAATCACGTTCTGAAGAAAGCTGCAGAAAACGATAAAAACATACTTATACTTTAGACCATATTTTAGTATGAATATGTGAATGAAAAAGTTTAACGTTGCTACACCCTGAACAATACATATAGGACATTGAATGGGCCATAATAATGGCAATTTAGCAATAGAATTTAAAAAGTTATAGCCCTGCAAAGAAGGGGAACTTCTCCATAGACAAATAGAGCTGGCGAGGGATGGTAAATTATGAATTTAACCCATGGCGATTAAAGTGTTAAGCAGGTAACCATCAATCTTGGTATCCAAGCTGATAAAATCACTCCATTAATAGAAAGAGCAGGAGCTAAGTATTTTCAGCCATCTTTTCCTGAGCATTATTAGCAGTGAAGTGTAGAAGAGAGGAGACGGAATGCGATGGTTGATCTTCACAATATAATAATGTTTTTATTGTGAATAGCGGATCACTCAGTTGCTCATAACAAAAAGGGTGAGACCCAAAGTCTCCACAAACCCTATATATGACAGCACAGTCTCCACAATATGTGTCTGGTGAACCCACAACATTTTTTAAACAATGCAGAGTCCAGTTTGCTGCTGATATTAAGAGCTTCAGCTGCTTCGCGAAGCTCGTGGAAGCTGAATGCTCTCTTCTTGAGAGCCAAGCATGACACCTGTTTCAGGTAATTCTGATCAGAGAAATCAAACCATTTGTCTAGGTAAGCGAGCGCTCTCTGATAGAAAATTTAAAAGTCCTGTTTGATCGCAGCAGCCTGTGCGGCCGGTAGGAAACCTCTGCATGAGAGCACTGGTCTCGAATCCAAAATAACGGTCCTTTGATCGTTGTTCAAGTTTCAGTCTGGAAAAGCTCCAGACTGTGTGTCATCCCCCTCAACTTCAAGCACTGCGTCGTAAAAAAGCTTTAGGCTATTCTGCAGAAACATCAGGTATGACTGATGTCACACACACTGCAGCTGCCTCGGCAAGTGACAGGCAGCGCGACTCGCGAGACTCGAGTCAAGCTGCTCCGCTCGGCTGCGCATTGGTTTGACGTCGTTTTTTTTTTTTAAATATAAGAGGGTATTGGAACGAGGCATTAAATTAACAACATTTTAATTTTTTTTTAAATAATAATCTTTGAATAATAAAAAATAAAGAATAAATAAAAAAAACACGGAACAGGTGGGCACCCTAATTCACACACCGACGGCGGAGGCAACCATGCAAGGTGCCAATTTGCTCATCTGGAGCAGTTAGGGGTTAAGTGTCTTGCTCAAGGACACTTCGACACACTGCCCGGGAGGAGCGGGAATCGAACCGAGAACCTCCGGATTACCAGACGACTGCTCTACCTCCCAAGCCCTCCCACTGTCGCCCCTGAGTTTAAAGAAACCTGTGCAAACCTAAAACAAATTAAATATTAGCTATTAGCTATCAGCTATTATCTTCCTGGATCTTTAAAATGTATATTATTGAAAATATAATATACTTAGCCAATAACAATGAAAAACGGTGCTAGTATCAAATCAAATCAAATCAAATTTATTTGTAAGGCCCGACAACACACGTTAATGTCCCCATGGGCCAGACAAGTCTTCTTTAAACAAGTCAAGAAGAAACATAACAATAAGTCAAGAACAAAACAAGAACACCATAAGGTCCAACAAATTTAAAATAAATGCAAAATAATGAATGAATGCAAACACTCCCAGACATACCCCACGCGAAGGTAAGGAAAAACTCACTAAAACCTAACAATAGGAAAAAATGCACCACAGGCAGTGTGGAGGAGAGAAACCTTAGAAGGGCCATTCAAGGGGGGATCTCCCTTTTTAGATGTCGGTGATAGTAGTGTTGCAGACGGACAGTTGGTAAGCATGCACTCATGTGTGTAGTGAAACACAGATGAGTGCATGCAATAGCAACTGAACATTTTGAAAAATTAAAGATAGAGCTGATAGCGATAGCAACTGAACATTTTGAAAGATTAAAGATAGAGCTGATAGCGGATCTATTTGAGGCACAGGGGCGGCGCAAAGAGGGTCGCGTCCTCCCCGTCTCAATCACGGGACGTTCAACACTCCGGTCATCGCTCCGAGACAGCCGGAGACAGGGAGATAGGGGGCGGCGCAGAGAGGGTCGCAACCTCCCAGTCATCATCGCGGACGTCCAGCACTCCGGTCATCACTACGAGACAGCCGGAGACAGGGAGACAGGAGGGCACACAGAGAGGGTCGCATCCTCCCGGTCTTCATCACGGGACATCCGACACTCCGGTCATCACTCCGGGACAGTAACTCACAGGGAGACGGGACAGGCGTTATAGACAGCTCGCGTGATTGTAGTGGGCGGACATAGCAATAGATACAAGTGGTAAGCATTATGTGAATAGAATAGATATATGAAGTAAGCATATTATGTGAATAGAATAGAAGTACTTAACCCAGAAATGAAACCACGTTGACAGACCACACACCATGTTGACAGACCACGGACAGAAGACGGTAAGCTGATCCATGGCCTCGGTGGTGCACGTAGAGCAGTCACTGCAATCTTGGCCAAGACCCCGAGACATCCATCACCTTGGTCAGCACTACGAGACAAGCACTCAGAGAGCAGAGAGACGGGGGGGGGGGGGGGGGGGGTTGGGAACTTTTCCATATTGAGCTTCAGACCACTGGCATTAAGGCAATGTAACACAGCCTTGAGCCGGGTCTCAGAGGTTGGGATTCTCTGCATACATACTAAGATGTCAGCCAGAAGGCACTGGACACCTTCTAGTCCAGACAGGATTTGAGACATAGTTCTCTGGAATGCACTTGGAGCAGACACCATAACTCTAGTGAATTGAAAGAGTAAGTACTATCAGTTGCTTCTATTGGATATCAATTCACAGTCTATTTCATTGCTTTGTTTTCTTTTGCATCTTTGCTTAATTAATGTGTATTTGACACTATATACTCGCCCTTATGTCCTGGGGGTAATGTTAGCTTTGCCTAGTAGCCTACTGGTCACCTTTAGCTTAGTAATGTTAGTGATGGTGATGGATGCTAGCTGCTAATGTTAACACCAGCAGGCTGAAAAATTCTGTAATGTGTATCAATTCATCGTCAATTTTATAGCTTGGCTTTCTTTTGCATCTTAGCATTTGTAGTATAACATTGTAGTTAACTAGCCACAACTTAACCCATGGGACACAATGCCAGCATGATGGCTGCCTCTCTGAACTGCAGTGTCATCAACAGAGCATTTTTCACTGTCTATTTTGCAGAGTGCCTTACATCTCACGTGAGAAGATAGGCTTGACCGCCTAATCTCTAGGATGAGTCATTACTGCTGCAACGCATGGCTGCTCTAACCTGTTAACATGGGTGCCGAAATGAAACACAAGACGGCGCACATTTTATTATTACAATTAGGGAAAAACACAAACACAAACCATTTTCTTTCATCTTATAGATAACGCTAGGATATTGTAACACTACAAACCTTCTCAACACCAGTATCTTTATTGTTTCCTGCAACAACTGTCCTGCCCCTGGCGGGAGTTCAGAGAGGAGTAACCTACATCACAGTGATCACAGTCAGCAAAGCATATGTTTATGTTACAAGGTGCTAGGTGTGTAGGACCCAGGTGCAGTGCAGAACGGATAAGACGAGAGGCAAGTGTCGGTTCTCAAACAAAGGAAACGTCTATATAGGATTCTATATAAAGCGCACACGCCGACAACGGAGAATAAACAAAAGTGGAGAAAGCACGTCTCCAAAAACACGTTAAATAACATTTATACACAAGTCATCTACACGATGATATGATGGAAAACAAAGGGGAGAAAGCAAGTCTCCAAAACCACGGCGAAGGGAATATGCGTCCAACGACGCTGTTGCATACACACACAACAATATAATACATAACATAATGGGGTGACACGGCAGTCAAAGTGACACTACAACTCTGAACAGTAGCGAACGTACTATCCTCCTATGGCAAGGAGTGATATGATTTACTCACACAGGTATTACTCACGGAACGTCTGATGATCAACTCACGGTGTTTGTAGTGACACGGAAGAGCATATAAAGCAACCTTAACTAGTCACACCAGGTGCTAATGAGTGTAATTAGGGCAGGTAGACAGGTCAATTACCACCAGGTCCCTGAGGAGAGCAAACCCCAAACCTAACAGTATCCCCCTCCCCGACGAACAGCACCTGATGTTCACCTGGGTGCCTCAGGGTGTAGTTGGCGGAAGTCTCTAATTTGACTATGGTCTAATATGTCCCTCTGAGGCACCCAGGATCATTCCTCCAGTCCGTACCCCTCCCAGTCCACTAAGAATTGACACCCCCTACCCCTCCGCCGGCAACCCACGATTCTCCGCACAGTGTAGACCGTTTGTCCATCAATGATGTGGGGCGGAGGGACAGGAGGGACTGGCGGGGACATGGACGAGGTAAGGAAGGGTTTTAGGAGTGATACGTGGAAGGTCGGGTGAACCCGCATGGAGGTCAGGAGTAGCAGCATGTACGCCACCGGGTTCACTCGCTGCACCACCTTAAATGGACCCACAAACCGGGGAAGGTCGGGGGAAGGTCGGGGAATGTCCCGGGTCGAGAGCCATACCTTCTGTCCCGGCCGCGTGTAACTGTTCCGCAACAGTAAGTGACTTCCGGGGTAGGCCTGATTGGCCCCGACAGGCACGTGACGCGGCAAACTCAGGACGCGCAACGAGGCTGCTGAGAGCTGTCGCGCGGAAATAGGCTGTCTATTGCCATTCTCTAACACAAACTCTAACCTTAACCAGCTCCTTAACAGCGCCTAAACTTAACCGTTCTAACCTTAACCAACTCCGAAACAATGCCTAACCTTAACCTTAACCTTAACCATGCCTAACCTTAACCGGCGAAAGAATACACGTTAAAAAAAAAACCACGTTAAAAAAAATAAATTCGATGGGATTCGAACTCGTCAACAACGGACCGCAGGATCGCAGGACCGCTGCTCTGCGAGGTGAGCTAAAGCGCCGAATGAAAGTCATAGCGGATTTGGACGGTTACATCATTCCGCAAGCTCTGCCGCTCCGCTCCGCGGAGCGTGCCGCGCGGCAGAGAAAGTTGCGCGTCACGTGCCTGTCGGGGCCAATCAGGCCTACCCCGGAAGTCACTTACTGTTGCGGATAAGCTATAAGCGTCCCGGCCTGACGCTGGGACCTGACTGAAGCCTTCTGAAGCGCCGACCAAACCCGCCTCCAGGTCTGACGACAGCGACCGACGTGAGCCTGGACGGAGGGCACCTCTGCCTCTTTCTCCTGCTCTGGAAACAGGGGGGGGTTGATATTGGCACTGACATGGGGACAGACCAGTGGATGAGCATAGGAGGGTGTTGTGGGCATACTCCGCCCATGCCAGTCGCCGACTCCACATCGCCGGATTGCCGGAGACGTAGCACCTCAGCACACCCTCCAGATCCTGGTTGATGCACTCCGTCTGCCCATTGGATTGTGGGTGGAACCCGGATGACGGAGGCACCGAGGCTGGTCACAAAAGCACACCCTTCCAGAACCTGGAGGCGAACTGGGGCCCCCGATCAGAGACCATGTCCTGCGGGAGCCCGCGCACCCGAAAAACGTGCTGCCCAATGAGGTCAGCTATCTCCCGGCCCGAGGGGAGTTTGGGAAGGGCGATGAAATGGGCCACTTAATGAAAACCGGTCCACCGCCATCCAAGATGGTAGTGAGACCATCGGAGGGCGGGAGACCTGAGATGAAATCTAGGGAGATGTGAGACCAAGGCCATTTGGGGATGGGAAGAGGCCGGAGGAGCCCCAGCTGCGGGGCGGCGAGAGGCTTTACTGCGAGCACACACCGGGCAGGCTGCCACAAAGGTGCGCATATCCCCCTCCGCTGTGGGCTACCAGAACCTCCTGCGGATGAAATCCAGGGTCCTGGCAGCCCCTGGGTGACCGGTGTGGGATGACGCATGCGCCCATTGCAGCAGCCGTGAGCGTGCAGCCTTGGGCACATACAGCCTCCCCGGGGGCCCACCCCCATGATCAGGCTCATGACCCAGCGTTGACCTCACCACTCGATCTATCCCCCATGACACGGGAGCGACAATAAGGGCCTCTGGGGTGATCGGGTGGGGTTTCTCTTCTCGGTCCGTTGGGTCGAACTGTCGGGAGAGAGTGTCCGGTTTGACGTTTTTGGACCCCGGCCGAAAGGAGATGGAGAAGTGGAAGCGAGTAAAGAATAAGGGCCACCTGGTTTGGTGTGCGTTAAGTCGCTTAGCCCCCTGAATGTAAGCCAGGTTCTTGTGGTCGGTCCACACTATAAAGGGTTGTGCGGCCCCCTCCAACCACTGCCTCCACTCCTCCAATGCCAATTTGATGGCCACCAACTCATGATTTCCCACGTTGTAGTTGCGTTCGGCCGGGGACAGCCGGCGTGGAGAAAAAAAAGTGCAATGATGCACTTTCCCGTCCTTTAAGTATCTCTGAGAGAGCACCCCCCCCCCCACCGCGACATCGGAGGCATCCACTTCTACCAGAAATGGAACCTCCGAATCTGGGTGGACTAAGACAGGGGCGGAGGTGGATCTGTGTTTAAGGTCGCGGAAGGTGTTCTCTGCCCGTGGAGACCAGACAAATCCCGACATCGAAGCCTTAGTGAGGGCTGTTAGAGGGGCAGCTAGGGCGCAAGAATTGCGTATAAACTGCCTATAAAAATTTGCGAATCCTAAGAAGCGTTGTATCTGTGGATGGACAGGGCCACTCTAAGACTGCACTCACCTTGGCCGGATCCATGCGCAAATCCCCTCTTGTCAATACGAACCCTAAAAACTACACTGTGTCGGCGTGAAACACACATTTCTCATCTTTGACAGGAGGAGGAACCTGACGAACATGTTGTTAGTGCTGTGTTATCTCCTTGGAAAAAATAAGGATGTCGTCCAGATATACAAAGACTGACACCCCTATCAAATCCTGCAGCATGTCGTTCACCAGCGCCTGGAAGACTGCTGGTGCATTAGCCAGGCCAAAGGGCATGACCAGATATTCATAATGGCCATTAGGTGTGTTGAAGGCATTTTTCCACTCAACCCGCTCCCTCATCCTGACCAAATTGTAGGCGTTATGCAGGTCTAATTTGGAGAACACCTGAGCCCCCTGCAGAGACTCAAAGGCAGACTTAAAGACCCCCTAAAGAGGTCCTGCATTATTATATTATTATATTATAAGGCAGTGTCCATGAGGGGAAGCGGTTCTTAATGGACACACTGTTTAACCCGCGATAGTCTATGCAGGGGCGCTGTCCTCCATCTTTCTTAGCCACAAAGAAGAAGCCTGCGCCAGCGGGTGAGGTGGAAGGGCATATATGACCCGCGGCTAGACAGTGCTTCTTCAATATAGCTATTCATAGACAATGTCTCCGGATGAGAGAGGGAGAACAGAAGCCGGTGAGGTACCTGGCAATAGATCTAGTCGCACCCCCACCTAAAACCCAAACTCTTATGTATGTTGATTATACCTCAAATTTACATGGTCAATTAAAAGCTTTGAGCTTTTAAGTAATTGTATCTCTGGATGCCATCAGAGGACAACAAGGCTCTGCTACCTTTGAACGCCAGACTAATGTGAATTGTATTGTCTCCCTGTTAAAGCGCTATCGACTGCAAATCTCAGGCGGTCCTTGTGGAAAGATGAAGCTGAGACTGTGTGTCTGTGTCTATGCCCACACACCAGCAGTGGCTCCGCCTGCGGCTCCGCCTGTGGCTCAGGGTCTTCTTGGTGTTTATCACACTCTCTCTTGCTCTCTGAGCCGGGTCCCACTCCCTGGAGAGACTCAGCCTACACACCACACACACACACACACACACACTCATGCACGCACGCACGCACGGACGCACGCACGCACACACGCACGCACGCACACACACACACACACGCGCGCGCGCGCACACACACACACGCACACACACACTCCTATCAGAGTGATGGGATTGCTTGCTCACCCTGGGATTTCAGTTCCACTGTCTTTTAGGCCCGCCATTCTCTCCTCATGCTGTTGCAGATGTGTGTGTGCGTGCGTGCGTGCGTGCGTGTGTGCGTGTGTGTGTGTGTGTGTGTGTATGTGTGTGTGTGGGGCACATGGGAGGTAGGTCCATTATGTCTGTGGATGTGCCACTACCAGCCTGGTCATTA